>NC_142009.1:45284749-45589749 GCF_049901735.1 Notechis scutatus
ATAGGAAATAACTACATATCCATTTGATCCTGATCAACTAAGCCAACTCTATATTCCTTACCTGTACCCTTAACAATCTTGGTTTTTAACTATTTTAAATAATCTCTTAGAACTTGATTTCTTTTCATTTCTTTAGTCCCTTCTTAGAAAATACTTCAAGACATTAACAGGTCTCTTTCGTACATCCAGTAATAAAGTTATCCAAACAACTATTTTGGTTTGATACTTGTATGGTCCCTTTAAGTATTAAAATATCAACTAGTTTCATTTGTATATCCAAGATATCATCTTAAAATCAATTTCTGTGTTCTGTATTGAAAAATATCCTTCAAAACATCCACCATTAAAGTATTTTGCTGCCTTCTTTATTAACAAGTTTAATTTAACCATTCTTCTCCTTTATTTTCTTTTAATTCCCTCCAGAATCCAATCTTCAAACTCCCATCCTATTAGGGTTTTTCCCTTCAAAGAACCCAAACAAGCGTAGTTTTCCACATGAAATATTTTTGTAATTAATTTCAAATTTTTATTCCCATTCCACCTGGACCCATTTTTAACTTCCCAAAAGAAACATGCTAAACATCCCTTTGTTATTTATTTTAAAAAAATACTTTTCCAAGTTTTTGAAATTGCATTTCAAGCTTCTTTGTCTAAGGAGAAGGAGACCCACCCAGTGAATGTAATAAAAACTTGCCATTCGGAAGGGTCTTAATATTTCCAAAGCAAGAACAAATAATTCCAAAAGTAATTTAAGAAATGAAGCTCAGTTGAACTTTTTGTCCAAAAAAGTCTGCATTACAACAGTGAATATAGATAGTATTCTACACCTCCCAGCCACTTGACTCATAAGCCAACCACAAAAGTTTGATTTCTGCAATTTACTAATGAGGAGCAGCTGCCATCCTACTTTAGCAGGGATGTCTAGCTTGCCATGGTATTTACTGGAAGTCTCACATATGCATAAATGACAATTTCCACATTAGGCTTACCAAATTAAAAAATAATGTGCTGAAAAAAATTGAGTATATGACTTTTAAACAACATATTATCCATGCTAAGTGGGGTCTTGATCGCATAGGTCATGGATCACATGTGATCCTCCAATTCATTTTCATCTTGTAACAATACATTGTAGGTAGTTCACTTTCTTCATTTTGGCTCACCCTGCACTTTTGTATCAGGTGTTTGAAAAGCTTCAACAAGGCGATTATCTAGATTTCAACTAACAATTGTGACAATGTGATTTTGAGATTTATGGAGTCAAAATGCTGTTTGTTCTCCAAGCTTGCTGTTTAATTTCCAAATGTTTCATCACCAGGCTAGTTGACATCTTCAGTGGGACTTCAGTGGAATTCACCACTTTTATTGATTTCATGTGGTCAGTGGGTCATGGACCAACTGGTAATGCTGTGTGACCTGTCATGTGACCAGCTGGTTATTGTGGATGAAGGTCACCAAGTGAAGAAGTGGTCGGTGCTGTTGTTGGTTGGTCACATTTATACATCTTTTTATGAGTTTATAGGCTGGCTCCAAATTGACATGTTTGTTGATAGGTCTGTGATTGAATACCAGGCTTCAATGAATTTGCGTGCATGGCATGTGGTGGCCAATGATTTTTATTCTGTCCCAGTTGAACTGGTGCTGCTCGATGTCAATGTGGTTCAAGATCAGAGATTTGTGGTCATGTCAGTTGACAGCTGTTCATGGATTCTTGTTTTCAGTTGTTGTCCTGTCAGAATGCTATCTGCATGTTAAGATGAACTGAGCTAATGACAACAAAAGTGAGCAAGAAAAGCAAATCTGGTGAAACATTTGCTTAGGAATTAAATATAATGCATAGCATGGATAGTTAATACAGAATTGAAGCTTGGTGTGAATGTCATGGTAGTAAACTATGACAAATGAAGCCACATCTCCCAAGCAATGAAAATAGTTCCTCTCTCAACAAGACTAGAAGGTACCTGATACAGACAAGGCTAGCCAGATAAGGTGAGATTGGAAACCTTGAACATTTAAAATGAAACATTTAAGAAGAAAGACAAAGTTGGTGCTGACAGAACTTCTTTCTCCCAACTGAGGTCTTTGTTTTTAGTGAATTTGCCAACTTGACAAAGATTACATGGGCCATGAGATCAGTAACAGCCAAATTGATATGAACCAAAACCCAAAATAATATTTATCAGTTTTATGTGATGAGAGCATATTTTTCTTTGTCCACATTTTCATTATCTGTTTTCTCCTGCCAAAAGAAAAAAAACAGCTATATTTTACAAATACAATACAGTGTTTATTTGGCAAAGGAACATGCCACAAGTTAAATATAAAGTGATACAGGATGCAAAGGAAAAAAGAGGATTGGGTTTATCCAATTTGAAATTTTATTTTGCAATTTGTTGTTTGATGAAGGAGTGGATGCTGCTGAAAAATAGAAGAATTAGAAGGACAAGATCTGATATTTGAAGGATACGTGGTACAATAAAGTCAAGCTTAATATAGATTTCAAAAATTATTATATTAGATGTGCTACATTAAGAATATAGAATCCACTCTGCTCAAAACCATTTTTGTGGTTCAAAAGGACAAGAAGCATTTTATAGACAAGAACTAGAAGATAGATAGATAGATAGATAGATAGATAGATAGATAGATAGATAGATAGATAGATAGATAGATAGATAGATGATAGATAGATAGATAGATAGAATACCTTTATTGTCATTGCATTCCACAAATACAATGAAATTTGAAAGCTACACAAATGGTTAACATATGGTTAACATATTGTAAGATACCAAAATCCTATCAAAAGAATATAATAAAATCAAGAGAACCACTGATGACAAAGAAAAATACAGCTGTCAATGGTTTTTTTATTATCAGAAAATTTAAAGTAGGTAAAATATAACACTGAATATTGAAATACTGATTTTGAAACAGAATTGTGTACAAATGATGATTATGTGATTGCTAAAACGTATAAACTTTTATTTATATTTGAAACAGAAAAACAAGTTAAGGAGCATACAAGTGGGTAAAAAGTTTGGGCATAATATACAGGAGGAAAAAGGTGAAAATATGTGGCTGCAAGGACTGAAATTTACACTTCGTAATAGTCTTAAAGAGAATGTTTATAAAATGATATACTGTTGGTATATGACGCCAAAAAATATCTTGGATGTATAAAGGTATGTCAAATTTATGTTGGAAATATGAACAAAAAGAATCATTTTATCTTTCATGGTGAACATGCAAAAAAGCTAGAAAATGTTGAATTCAAATACAGAGTCAATAGAGTTAATCGGAGATTTTAAACATTAATGTTTGACTGAAACTAGAATGTTTCCTCTCATTGAACATTATTTCTACATATGATAACTGCAGCTAGTTTGTTGAATGCACAAAGGTGGAAACATTTGGCAATACCTATGATAGACAAATGTTCAGTGAAGAAGATAGAACTAACTGAAATGGCCAAACTGAATTGTTTGATTAGAGAAAAGACAAAATCTATGTTTATTGGTGACTTAAAACCCCTTTTTGCATAAAAAAGAAAATGACGAACCTATGATTTATTGTTTTGATGATTAGATAGGATCAATTATAAAAAAGAGATGTAACTTCATGATGTAACTTGAGAGAGAGAGAGAGAGAGAGAGAGAGAGAGAGAGAGAGAGAGAAATGTATAGACTGCTGTAAATATCACAAGCCACTTTGTAGCTTTCTTCTTTCTTGTCTATTTTTATGTTACTCTTTTTCTTTTCGTACTTTCATTTTTTCCTTGTGTTTTTTCCTTTTTATTTTTTGCTGTATTTTAGTTTGTAATAGTCTTATTCTTGTGATCAAATTTTTCAATAAAATTATATAAAAAAGAAACACAATATACAGTAGTTACACTGTTGCATGAGAAAGCAAGAAACATTTTTTTTCCAGAGTAAATGTTATGAGATAAAACAATTAAGGATATATCTCAGAGCTTACTCTACTTTGTGAATTCAAGGGTTTACTGGAATGAATCTATATGATGCTTCAATGACCTTTTAACTAAAGAAACAAAACTATTGAAAATCTATTTTTTCTTTAAAGCGACATGACCAGCTGCATTCATATGTTGATCAGAGAATGAAGGTCAGTAGCTGTTAGGAATTTTCTTTCAAAAGCCAAACAAGCAAGTCATCTCAAACTCTAGCAATTAATTGAATTTTCAAGCATCAGTCCAGAGGTTAAGAGCTTCTACTACATACTCTAACTACCAGTTCCAACATTGCTATATTCCAATTACAATGAAAGATAAATTGACACTTTCCTGTTATACACCACGGATAATATATGTAAATACATTCTTTTCCAGACTTAAAATAATAACTTCAGCAGTTATTTCTACTTAGAAGCTTCAGAACTATCATAAACAACAGAGCTATAGACCAAATGAATAATAAAGGAGATAAGAGGGGAAAATCTCTTTTATTAGGCCATATGTTTTTTATAATGGGATTATTATATGTGGACTAATACATGCAAATTACACAAAGAATAAAAGTCAGTGCTCAAACACTTTTCCAGTCAGATGCCTTCCATATGTGTTATGACTAGAATTTCCAGAATTGTAAAGTTTCCTGACTAGGAATGCTGAAGTTTTAGTGCCAACAAATCTGAGGGGCACAAGGCTGAGTAAGGTTCCATTAATACATAATCACTTCAGATGGTCTTGAACGAATGCCACACTTGCATTTTTCCCTTCCACCAAAGATTACAGGGCAGTAGACAGCTGTTAACTTGTTTCCATAAAAGGCACATTAAATAGGTCAATATTAAGAGCTGGGGTGGCGCAGTGGTTAAAATGCAGTACTGCAGGTCACTTCTGCTGCCTGCCAACTGCCTGCAATTTGGCAGTTCGAATCTCATCAGGCTCAAGTTTGACTCAACCTTCCATCCTTCCGAGGTCGGTAAAATGAGGAGCCAGATTTTGGGGGGCAATATGCTGACTCTGTAACCTGCTTAGAGAGGGTTGTAAATATATAAATCTAAACGCTACTGCTATTGTTTCTTCCATGGTTATGATTTCTTCCATGGTTATGCAGGGATTTCCAATGCTCTGCCAGCTATATCGTACTGGCTTCCTCAGAAATGCACTATCCTAGTGAGTTGCATTAAACTTTTATAGTGGGATTACCAGGGAGAGGCAATATTGCAGGAAAACTTTTGAAACTGAGCATAAATGTGGCCCATGAGTGGCTAGTTGCCAGCCTATGTACTACAATGTGACTTTAAAATCAAATCACCTGTAGCTGCAAAGATATTAATGCAATCGGAAGGAGAGACTGTTCAGGACATCATCTGAAAAAGCAGTGTTTCCACTTCTTGCTGGTCCTGAATGCAAGGAAAACATAGGACCAAGCTCTTAAAGTCAAAACATAACTTTGTTATCTCCAATCAGTAAAGTAGTCTGTCTAAGAATGCAAGCATTGCTTCCTGAGCTTTGCTGTATGAGTGCATCCACTATACAAAAGATCACAAGGAATTTGAGTTGATGTGGAGATAATATTTGTATTTGTTGGTGGCTCTAGAACTCCTGATAAGACAAAGAACTAGAAATATAAAGTGAACATCTATGTGTAGATGAAAATATCCATGATTGGGGGAGGAGCTGTTCAGCCCAAAATTCTCAAATGAATCAAAGTCTGTGAAGCGTAATAGCCTGCCATGTCTTTTTCCTAAGATGAAAAAAGAGCTAAGATGATGCAGTGGTTGGATCTTACTCTGCCATGAAGGTTATTCGGACATTAATTATCTCCAAATGTTACCTTGGCAAATTGTTGTGCATATGTTATCAGGGAGACCTGATTCACTGCCTTGAGTTTTTTTATGTTGGTTGGTTTATATATTAATGACAATATTTTATAGATCATTGTCAAACTCATGTTGTCATGGCAGCATCATGTGACGTATTGAAACTTTTTTCCCCTTCGCTAAACTGGGCATGGGTGTGGCCAGCATATGATGCATCCATCCCACAGGCCAGGAATTTGACAGCGCTGTTATAGATGACCAAATCATATGTGCATTTACACTGAAGCTCTTTAAATAAATCAGTAAAGATTCTTAAGGATAATTAATACACTATATCACATATTCATAAAATATGCTGCTTCAGCCTCACCAAATACAGGACATAGACATCTAAAAAGCATGTGAAATGACCCTATCCCAGACTAACCTGGATGCCCATCACTAAAAGAAGATTGCACGCAACATCATTGTTGACCTTCTGTCATCTGTTCTGCGGTCATTGTCATTGCTTACCTGCCCTTCTTGTTTTCTAACAAAACTCATATCTTTGAGGAATGCATTGCTTGTTTCCTTGGAGAAGCATGATGCAGAATAGAAGATGAATGAATCAGTTTTACTAAAACTGATAAGTCTTTATCAGGCAATAGAAAGGTTGAAGACGTTGGCTTTGGTGAACCCAAGTTTTCCCCTGGGTTCTTCCATATGGAAGATGGTTCATAGAGTATGGGGGCAGGGTGAGCATTCATGTCATATATTGGAAACTGCCTTATTACTGTCATAAGGTAAGGTAACGGTTTCCCTGCACATGTGTGCCAGTCATTTCTGGCTCATCTCAGGGGTATTGCTCATCTCTGTTTCTAAACCGAAGAGCCAGCATTGTCTGAAGACGTCACCATGGTCATTTGGCCAGCATGACTAAACGCCAAAGGTGCATGGAACACTGTTACCTTCCCACCAAAGGTGGTCCCTATTTTTCTACTTGCATTTTTTACGTGCTTTCAAACTACTAGGTTGGCAGAAGCTGGGACAAGTAACAGGAGCTCACTCCATTACACAGCGCTAGGGAGTCGAACCGCTGAACTGTCATAAGGCGCTCCTAAATTTAAGACCTTCCCTAGGAAAAGTAAAGAAGAAGAAAAACCTTCATTACTGCATCCATGGAATTTAAAATGAACCCTTTCTTTTAAAGGGGCAAAATATTTGAGCGGTTACAGGGCAGTCCTTCCTTTTCTAGCCCATTACAGTCTGCTTTGACTGCAACAGGCAGAAATAAGCCTATTTCCCTGCTCCCTAAGCTTTCTAACTGAAGATGCCAATACATTTCATTCATACTTAATACTAAACTGTAGTCAGCGTACAAGTTGCACATAACAACTTGTTGCATGTGTGTTATTGAAGGGATAAGAGTATTGCCATACAGTTCTAAATCCTGTCTGGTCATTGCTTGAATTAAAAACCTAAAGGAGGGCATAAAAAGCAGTTATGATATACAACAGAATCTCCAAAATAATCTTTTTGCATGCAATGCGTTTTTCTAATGAGCTCAATTTGAGTACATGTAACTTTCTATGTTTGGAACCAGTACAACTTCAGTCCCAAATTGAAACAAAAACACACATTAACTGCCTGATGTACAACCATATGCTAAATGGCAAGAAAATTACAGTATTTATATCACAAACCTTGGATTAAACAAGAAACTGATTCTGAGAGTAATTGTACCATCTAGTGGTAGAAGTTGCTGACTAAGAGGGGGGGGGAGTTGCATTCCATTTTTTTCATTGTAACCATTCCCTTCCTCCCCACTAGATTTTCTTTTTCTGAGTGTTATGTCTCCTAGTTTTATTTATTATATTATACATTTAAAATATATGTATGCACTTAAAACCTTTATTGCTTTTAATTTTAATTTGTGGCTGAAGAACAGCTCCAAGAACAGCTCCAAGATGTAGTTGTTTACTTTGATTATTTTTTTTTATTATGTAAAGATAGAACCTAATAAGAATTGGAAGGGAACTTGGAGGCCTTCTAGTCCAACTTCCTGCCTAGGCAGGAAACCTTACACTACTTCAGACAAATGGTTATCCAATCTCTTTTTAAAAACTTCCAGTGTTGGAACATTCACAACCTTGGGAGGCAAATTGTTCCACTGCTTAATTGTTCTAACTGTCAGGAAATTTCTCCTTAGTTCTAAGTTGCTTCTCTCCTTCATTAGTTTCTACCCATTGGTTCTTATCCTACCTTCAGGTGCTTTGGAGAATAGCTTGACTCCCTCTTCTTTGTGGCAGCCCCTGAGATATTGGAGGACAGCTATCATGTTACCCATAGTCCTTCTTTTCATCAGACTAGACATACCTAGTTCCAGTAACCATTCTTTATATGTTTTAGCCAGTGGTGGGATTCATTATTTTTTTTACTACCGATTCTGTGGGCATGGCTTGGTGCGCGTGGCAGGGGAAGGATACTGTAAAATTTCATAGGTTTAGTCTTCCTCTGGTCTCAGTGACCAACCTAGATTGGATCCTGCAGAACTTCCAGTCTCAATTACTCTCATAATCTTACAACTACCTGTATATTGAGCCAGATGGTGTTGTATCTATGCTTTGTATAACTGCTTTGTGTTTCAGAGAATATCCTATACTCTTATTGGAAAGGATTATTAGTTTACCCCGTCTTCAACCTACTGAGATGCTGTCATAGCAGTATGATAGCTTAATTAGTTAAACAAATTGCTGAGCATTAAACTTTTGGGAGGAAACTGAAGTTACCCACAACGAAAGTGCACAGAGAAACATAGCAATTCTTATTTTTTTTTAAATAATATTTGCCCCGAGGAAGCAAAACAAGACTCTCAGTCACTGGGTAGCAACTAAATCCTAATTATCTGACAGTTCTTTGTGCTCAGCTAATGATCACAAAGGGAAGGCATAACATAGCTGGTTGTTCTCTGTGAGCTCTAGATTAAAACCCATATAAATATGCCTGTGTTCTTAGCATCCTGATGTTTAAATAAATCTGAAAATATTTGAAACAGCCTGGATGAATTGTAGACTCAATTTAGAAGGGCTGGGAAATGGAAAAAAAAATTGTGTGACCAACCACACAAGGGTTGCATTATATACAAAATGATAATTAAAACCTTCATGGTGGGGTAGAGTCACTCAGTAAGGTCCACACAAAAAATTGTGTTGAAATCAACACTCACCAGAAGGCACTAAAAACAAATCCTAATTTCAGACCAGTAGCCTGTCCCTGATAAACCCACAATAGTCACATGAGACTCCCTTTCATTTCTAACAGGAACCAGAAGGTAGAAATTTCAAAGCTACTAATAAACTGAGATGTTGTACTGACTTCCACAAATCCAATCCAATTTGAGAGTGAAGTCACTGGTCTCTAAATTTGGTAAACTAATAAATAAAAGCCTGCGTTTCAAGTTATTCTGCTGGAAGGATTGGCATGAAATAGAGGTAACTGGACAAGAAATTCCTCAACTACATCATTACAGCAGCTGATAGAGACATCCCCATTAGAAGCTCCAGGTACTACTTCAATTGTATACCAGAGGTGCTATTCAGCAAGTTCTGACCAGTTCTGGAGAACCGGTAGCGGAAATTTTGAGTAGTTCGGAGAACCGGCAAATACCACTTCTGACTGGCCCTGCCCCCATCTATTCTCTGCCTCCCAAGTCCCAGCTGATCAGCTGGGTCTTCTTTTGTTGCCCTGTACAGGAGAACGGAACTGGAAAGGAGGTTAGTGGGGTGGGGAGGGAATGGAGATTTTTGCAGTAACCTTTCCCCAGGAGTGAGAAGGGAATGGAGATTTTACTATATCCTTCCCCTGTCATGCCTACCAAGCCATGCCCACCAAGCCATGCCCACAAAACCAGTAGTATTTTTTTTTTGAATCCCACCACTGTTTTATACATCCTCTTTTCCACCCTTCCAATGCATGGGATGTTAGTTGTTAGAAACAAATCAATAGAGGCCATTCAACTCTGACCGTACAATGTTTTTTAAATCGAGCTGGAAGCCTGTAAAGAAAAATTAGGTCACTTCCTTGCAAGTTGTTCGTTATCAATTGCCCTGCCACCAAATTTTAGGGTTTTCTCATTGCTTCAGATGACTTTTTTGGCATTAAAATATATTAAGTATTGTCTTATATTGACTTACTAAAAGAACGTACTCCTGGAGCTACTACTGGGTGCTAGGACAGATATTAAAAATCCTAAAGAGATATTAAATTATGCATTTGATACTTGAAAAGGAGGGAAACCTCAGAATTAATGGCTCCTTCCCATTCAAACGAACACGTTTCTTTACGTTGTCTCTCCTATTTTGTCCATTTTAAGCTACAAGTTGGTTACACTCATCAGTTCCAAGCAGATGTTCATATATTTCAAAACCTCCTTGATTATAGGCAAAGAAAAAAGATATATCTATGTGTCTTCTGCAAACTACAAATATTCAGATTATTTCATTTGTAGGCATGGGAACAAAACATAGCCTTGCAGTACACTCTAAAACAAATTGACATGTCAGAAGAAGCCTGCCAATGCTAATCCATTATAACCATCTACCAACAAGTAAACATATCAAAGTGATTCCATTTAACAGCTGTTAAATAATCAGAATCTACCAGCATTTACACATTTAAAAGTATGGATATGAACTTTTGGCAGAAAAAAGAATTATGGTATATGGTCATGTAAATCCTCTGAAACAAATGGTTTAGCGTGCACAGATATGCATAATAATCTCTTTCTAAATTATCAATTACATTCCTGGTATGCAAAGCTATTTTGGAAGCTGATTTTGGCTGTTTCTGCATGCATAATTACTTTATTGAGATTCACTGTTAAAAAGACAGCATCAAAAAGGGGAAAGGTTGTGAGCTTTTTTTTTTTTTTAAACAAGTTTTATTAATTTCAGAAACAAACAAATCATCATCAACCATTACATATTTGAACCTTTTTCCATTATAAATTTTACAAGTCAGATAAAACCTTATCTTATACAATACAATTCTATTTTAAACCATTTCTAAATGAGCATAAAAACATCTCTTGTCCTCTATTTCTTTCTGACTTGATTATCGTCATTCTCTTTCTGTGTTTCTAGAAGGTTTCACCAATACTTCTCAAAAACATAAACAGACACAAACAAACATATAAAAAAATCTTTTAGTAAAGTAACTTGGCCCCGGTGCCTCTCTTTATATGGGCTTTAATTATATTCATGCTCATCTTACAGATCATTACCTATTTTATTTGCCATTCTGTATCTTCTATATATACTTCTCCACACATTTCACTCTTCATAATTCTATCTTATTCAATCCATCTTAATTTAAATCATTATATTTGTATCTTTTGCCCATCCTTTATTATCCCTCTATCTCATTCCTTATAATGAAAAAAAAAAAGAATTTCTCCTGAAATCTCTAATCAGAGTATGATGCCTTTCTATCCTCCCCTAAATATTAGATTAACATTTAAAATGACACCTAATACCCAATCTGATTCTGCTTGGTACATTCTATCTATTAATTTTTACTTTTAATAACAATAAAAACAGAGTAATAAATCGAAAATGTTTAAATACATAGTATCCTCCTAAATACGTAGTTAAATAATAAATCTAAATAATAAATCTTATAGCATTCTCATTGCCTTTCCTTCAATATTTTATTACATTTTAAAAATCAATCATTATTAAACATTTCAACATTTTAATTTCTTATTAATTCTTAAGCCATTCTAATTTTCTATTTCTAATACAAATAATACAATACCGTCTTATGTACCTTGCAAAATCTTTTTTTAAAAAATTTATGCTTCACCCTTTATCCCTAAAAAGATTCCTCTTTTCCCATCCAATTTAAAACTTTGTGGCTTTTCTCCGCCTTTCCCCTTTCTTTCTTCCCCCACCAGATCTTCCTACCCCCTTCTTCTAACCTCTGTCTTGCTGGCATCCCTTCTCTGTTGTATTCCCTTTTTTCTCTTGTTTGCTATCATTGTATTTATTTTGCATCATATTTTTCTCTTTCTTAAATGTTTTTTAGATCTTAAGTCCTTCATTTTCCTCGCTTTCTTCCTTCCTTCTTTCTTAGATAAATTTTGGAATTCATTAAAGATGGTGTCTTCTTCGTCTTCTTCTTGTTGTTGTTCCATCTGTCGCATTGTCTGTTCATAGTTAACCAGCGCCATTTCTAAAAATAGAAAAGCTTTTTCCATACCATCTTTACAGGCTGCTTTTGTTTGCTCATATTCATCCCTCAGTTCCTCAAAGGAGAAAGCCATTATAAATCTTTTCTTTTCTTTTTTCCCTCTTTCTTCTTACTCCAACCAAAATATTCCAAAAGAAAAGTAAGACAATCCCAAAGTCCACAATCCTCAATCAATCCAAGCCAAGCCAAAATTTCCTCTTTCTCTTCCAGGGGTAGTATCAGACAAAGGAAAAAGAAAATCCAAATCTGTGTTTTGAAGCCTTATTAAAATTTTATTTCTGTCTCCAACTCCTTAAGGCATCTCCTCCAACAAAATCCAACCAGATAAATATATTTTTTGTCCTCTCCTTCCGTCTTATCCCATAAAGCTAGTTTTACCTGGAAAAAAAAAACAGGTTTCTCAATATCCGTTTGTTAATTCCGTCGGGAGGGAGAGTAAACTTTCCTTTCAGCACCTCAGAATTGCCGCTTACTTTCTCTTGTGGAAAGAATCATCCAAAAAGCCATCACTTCCAGGAATTAAATTAAATATATCTCAGAGTCCTGGATCGACCAAGAAGACTTTCACTTTTAAAAACTTTCTCCTCTTCCTCCTGCGCATACTTGCCCAGCTGCCGGCTTCTTTGTGGCGGCCATTATGGACCGCCGCTACGCCGTCTTGGTAAAAGGGGGTTCTGCCGGCCAGGGAGGGGGTCTGCAACACCCCCAAACCCTTTTCCGGATCCCCCCTACCTTCATCTGCCCCTGCAGTGGCAGCCTTGCTCCGCAGCCTTCGGATCGGAGCCCCAAAGCGACTGTAGCGCGGCAGGGATCGCGCAGCTTCGCGAATCCCTACCACTCGCAAAGCCGACAAACCGGAAATCAGGTTGTGAGCTTTTATACGCATGGGTATAGAGTCCTTGGTAGCCTTAAGCACCACTAATTAACTCCTGCACAATGTGAAGCTATAGGTTTTCATACTTTCCAAAAGTTTGAATTTCTATCCAAAAGCACAACTCAAAGCAACAACTGTTACTTAAAGCTATTCTGAAATCAGAGTGCATCTGAAGTTGGACAGTTGGACATTAGATAAGGGGACTTCATTGTGTAGCAAATGGATGAAACTCTGTAAATGAATCTTTCTTTCTGAGTGCTAATTATCAGAGTAATCCAAGCATATTTAAATAAAACCACCAACAATAACAAAATTTACCAAAAAGAGAATATTCATTCACATGAATAATAATAGAGATGTGACAGATATTATTGGCCAGAGCAATTTTCTGAACAATTTGGTTTCTCAGGAAAGATATTGAAAAAAAATTAGAGCTAACCAAATGGTTTATTCAATACACTAAACGGATTACTTTATATCTGTCAGCTGCACCTTTCAAAAACATTATTGTAATTTAAAATAAAATATAAGCAAATGTTTCACAATATGAAGAAGAACAGCTTGTCAAGAACATTTGGGATTAGACCCCAAAGGGATGACCCTAAACAGTAAGGGAGCCAAAAGAGAAATTAAAATACACACATACACACAGGGGGGAGGGGGGGGAGAGAAAGAGAGAAAGAAAGAGAGAGATTTCCAAAAAACCCAGGATACTATATTTTACAAAGAAAATGTAAATGTGAGCAAGGGAACCATATGTTTTATGTCCATGACCCCTAAATTCAGGGTTATGTCCCCACCCTTGTTTTCTAATATTCTTCATCTTTGAACCACACTTGAACTATACAGAGGCAGCACACTTGCTCTTCCAGACAAACCTTGCTTATTAAGCTAAGCTAGAACTTAGACCTTTGTGATCACCTTATAAGCAACTGCGTCCTCTTCGTGGATGATGTAAAACTATTCATCACCACCGACAATGCTACTGCTCTTCAAAGTGACCTTGACTATGTGTCTGAATGATCAAACAATTGGCAACTCCAAATATCAACCTACAAATGCTCTGTCCTACACATTGGTAAAAAAAAATCAGTACACCAAATACAAACTAGGCAGATATGACCTTATTGATGACCCTCACTCTGTCAAGGACCTAGGAGTACTCATATCTAATTTCTCCTCTGGAAATATTGAATTGCTAACTAGGGCATACAAAACCTTTGCTAGACCAATACTCGAATACAGCTCATCTGTCTGGAATCTGCACTGCATATCAGACATTAATACAATTGAGTGAGTCCAGAAGTATTTCACAAGAAGAGTACTATATTCCTCTGCTCGCAACAGAATACCCTATATCACCAGGCTTGAAATTTTGGGCTTGGACAATCTTGAACTACGCCACCTACGGTTGAACTTAAGCGTAGTACACAAAATTATCTGCTACAATGTCCTACCAGTCAATGACTACTTCAGCTTCAACTGCAACAATACAAGCTCACACAACCGATACAAACTCAATGTTAACCGCTCCAAACTTGATTGCAGAAAGTACGACTTCAGCAACAGAGTGGTCAGTGCTTGGAATGCACTACCTGACTCTGTTGTTACATCCTCAAACCCCCACTCCTTTAACCTCAAACTATCCACTATTGACCTCACCCCATTCCTAAGAGGTCTGTAAGGGGTGTGCGTAAGTGCACCATCGTGCCTCCCATTCCTGTCCTATTGTCCCCATTTAATTGTACCTATTTTCTGTATTCTTACCCATGTTTATACTTATACCTATTATTTTGTAAGTGATTGACAAATCAAATAAATAAATAAATAAATAAAACTTTCCCTGATACCTGCATCATTTTTTGCTTAGCAGTTGCTGCTTAAAAATCAAGTTCTGGAGTTAATTCTCAACTAATAAAAACATGTAATTTCATTGGGCATGTCTTATTGCTCTAATGTCCTTGTAAGGATCCATCAATGTCACCTGAACTGCTCTTTCTGAGATAATTTTTTTTGTCCATAGCACCCAGCATTTTGATCAGCACTAAGTGTCAAAAGGCTCAGTATAACTAATATAGCAAGTATTTTATTCCATGAAATGGTATTTCTCAGCTGCTCCCATGAGCAGAAGAATACCCAAGGATATCCAAGCCCTCCTCCAATAGATTACCAGATGGATTCTAAGTCTCTCAGACATTTGGGAATTTTCAAAATTCTAAACTAAGAGAAACTTTTCTAGGCATCCGATGGGCCTTTTTGTATTACTGTAGTAGAGAATGCTACTGTTCATTACAGTTGGTCTTAAGATCAACTCCCTCTTCTCCACATCTCAACAGCTAATCTAAGATTTTCTATGATTGGCGGTAATGAATAGTTTGGAGGTGATTAACATTCACATTTCAAATCCATATCCCAGACTTACTTTACATACACACTTTCAAGGGTCACATTTGATCCAAGAATTTAGTAAATACTAAAGTGATTCCTTGGATTTCAGATCAAAAGGATATATATTATTCTTCAAATATTGCTGATAGTGATTAGATTTGCCTTGTTTGAAACCAGACCAGAATTCACAACCAGTTCTGCAAAATATTTTCAGCTGTTTTCTGCCTTCTGCACAGAGGTGGATTTATAAACTGCACAGATGCAGATAGATAACTCAACAAGACGTCCATAACAAATTACATTTATTGGTTCATCAGGTATCCTCATAACTAACGTTTGTGATGAAGTTCTTCTTTAATGACCAATCTTTTGGATATCTGCCTTGTAGTAAAAGATGGTTATCTCCTAACCCATCTCGTAGCGATAGAAAGCAGCTCCCATGAGTTAGGGAGTTCAGGCAAAAGTGAGGGAAACTCCCCCAACCCATCAAGGATCAAAAAAGTGACCAATCGGGATTACAGATGTGGCCACGTGACATAAACTACATTTCCCAGGATACTTTTAAACACATTTACCATGATGCACTCCCTTAAGGGGATAGCTCATAATTCCTAAGTAACTATCCAATTCCCATAGACTGGCTGGGACAGCACACTCCCCACCTGGAATTGTAAATTCCACTATTAAAGGAAGAGAAAAAAAATTAACTATAAACTAAGATAAGCAGTAGACAGTAATACTATGAATAGCAGATAACTATATAACTAAGATAAACAGTTAGCTATATAACTAAGAAAAACAGTAAACATTAATAAAGCATCAAACAAAGCAAAGCATGCAAAGCTTGAGGTTCAATCTTCAAGTTCAGCCTCTTGGTGCAAGTCTGCTGGTTACCTCTGGTGGTCTTTTAGGGTGTACGGGTACTCTTGGCGGCAAAGGTGGAAGTCTGCTGGTCACCTCTGGTGGCCTTTTAGGATTGGAATGGTACACTTGCTTCCATGGTGTCAAAGGGCGTCAGGAAGCTGTTGGAAAGGGTGTTGCGGAGGCATATGCCCATGTAGAGCATCTCAGTGGACGTCTGGTGGTTGTTGGCGGCCATTTAGGGTGTCCTAGCGAAAGTGTACTGATTGCCAGCAGCCTTTTAGGCTAGAACGGCATTCTTGTTTTCAATGGTGTTAAAGGGCGTTGGAAGGCAGTTGGAATGGATGGTGCTAAGGCATTTGCCTGGGTTGGAGCCTGCGTCCGATTGTCACTGACAATTCCTACGATCACCCATCCTAATGGAGATTTGATGGCCACTGGGTCGTCTACAGGGCCGCTGATTGACTCAGAGAAGAGAAAGGCATGTGGGGCATTATTTCCCAGCAAGAGTAGGATATCAGCCTCCAGATCTAGAGCGGGAAAGTGATGAGCCAGGTGCTGTAGGTGAAGCATGCTACTTATGACCTCAGGTGTGGCGATCTGATTGCGGTCATTCGGTACCCCATCACATTCAAATATGGGCAGTAGTGGAAACCGGGAACTTCCATCCTATTACTCTATGCAGAGTCCAGTAGCTCTCCTCCCCGCCATGCTTCTTGGTCCATGGCACGTTGATACAGTGAAGTGAAGTTCGTTCTGTTGCATCTCAAAGAGGTCCAAGAATGCAGGTCTGGCCAGGGTGCAGATTCTTTGAGTGTCTATCTGCATGTACATTTTCATGGCATCTTCAGGGCGTCCTTCAGGTTACACATTGGCTAAACAGATGGGAAGACACGAACGAGTGCATGGTGAGTCGGCATGCAGTGCTGTGCAGTTGACACTCATCCTTGGTTTTGGTTGCTGTTTGGCAGTCTGCTGAGGAGCCCTGCATGCTTCTGTGTTACGTTGAAGCTCCTTGTCCAAAGGAGGGTGACGAGATATCTGTGGTGGCGGCCTGGAGTCTGGATGCAGCATGGTCAGGTGCTGGTCACTATGGCAGTATGTGCAGTACTTGGACAGGTGTTTGGAGTCGCAACACCTATAGCAGTATTGGTACTCCCTTAGCAACTCTTTTCGTTGGGTCAGTGACTTTGCTGCAAACCCAGTGCAGCTGTTCGGCGAGTGATAACTGTTGTGCATAGGACAAAACTGTATTATTCTTGTATTCAGAGATCTAAATTGGGTTGTATCTGATGAGTTCTCTCCTGAACTGTGTGTGGATGAGGAGTCGATCTCGGTATTATGGACAACCATGAAGGGTCTTTCCCTGGGAGTGTGCATAGGGCCTGAGGATGATATATGGTTGCTGTTGTATCTTCTGTCATTAGGAGGACTGACAGCTCTGAGTCCACGAGCCCGGTGTGTGTTGCACACCTTCGCCTGGTGGGACACAAATTCTTCAAGAAGTGTGAAGAGTATAAAGCGGTGGCGATGCTTGGCAATGAAGGTGTCAGTCAACTGGAGCCACTTTTCAATTAGCACCTGCGGAAGTTTTTCAAACTATTTTGTTCTGTGTGTCGACATGATCGAGACAGGCAAGCACCAGTAAGTTGGGATCCCATTGTGCCGTTCTCAGCTGGACAAGTATGTTAGCGAGGTCTATGATTCAGAGAAGTTGTCGATAGGAATTTTAGGAAAACTGTTGAGGCTATCCAGGAGTGTTGCTTCTACGTCCTCAGAAGTACCATACAGTTCGTCAAGCCTTTTCCATGATAACCGTAGGGCAGCGGCCGGGTCGTCTAAGTGGGATGCCAAAAGTGCCCTCGGTATGTCGGCAGACTGTGGCCCTAGCCATGCTATCAAGTGTCCGATTATTTCATCAGGGTTCAGGCATGCCGCCTGAACGGGGCGCAGGAAAAGTTTCTTCCATACTAGATACTCGCCACCTGGCTTGTCAGAGAATCTGCTAACTCCATTGGCCTGCAAATTTAGCTTTCCACTCTGTACAGCCAAGTTTCTCCAGTAATCTTCAGCATTTGCTGAGTTGAGGGGAGGTATTGACGTAGAGGGTTCTCCCCCTGGATTCTTGTAGGATGGATTCGGGATGTAAGTCAATGACAGGTTGTAGTCTTCTTCCCAGTACTTACGGAGGATGTCGTTCTCCCATACTGGGGATGATGGTCAAATGTTACGCTGCTGTGTAGGCTGGGCACAGTTACCTTGTGGTGCCTAGGAGCCAGATTGGTATTGAGGTTGTGGCAGGAATGCTGCTGCCTGTGGATTGAGTGTGGCAGTTGTCGTTGATGGCATGTCGACTCATTGAGAAGTTGTTGTGAGCACTGGTGGGCTAATTTGCTCAGCCAGCAGGGCATGAGACGTTGTGGTAGGGTTGCTGGTGCTGGGAAGAGAATCTCGGACCTTAATATGTACAACACCAGTTTGGGAAGATTTGCTGTTGGTGGGAAGTGAATCTCGTATTCTAGGTTGTACGTCAGTAGCGTAACTGACATGTAGAGTCTGTGGTTGAGATTCATCCCTGTGCTTCCCTGGTTGTGGGAGAGTGCTAGGCTACTGAGGCGGTTCCAGCTGCTCGTTTTGTAGCAAGAGCTGCTCGTCCACATAGGCCTTGACCTGAGTATCTAGGCTCTCTTCTCCCAACTCTTCGAGGTTGAATTGGAGGGAGGTGTTGTCAGCCATCTTCCACCATGCTGTGGCCCGTGCCGTCTTTGTCATGGCGTCTCTTTGCTGTTTGGCCAACTCCAATTTGGCCTGGCTTTTGCCATTTCCGCCTGTTGTCTGGCCTGGGCTTTGGCTATTTCAGCCTGTTGAGCCGCTATTGCCGCTTTCTGCTGTGTTACCTCCTCTGTGGCGCATAGCTCTGCGTCTGCTACTGCAGCTTCTACTTCAGCTTCTGCAGCCCGTTCGGCGTAACTTGCTGCTTTGGAGGCCTTAGATGCGCCACTACGATGGGAGGATGTTCTGGAAGGATGGTGAGAGCCGGCAGCAGAGAATTGGCCTGAGACACTAGAACCTGCCCGCGATCTAGCCGGTTTGGGATGGAGGGAGGAGGCCTTCTTTGAGTGGTGGGAAGAAGCTGCTTGTGATTGAAGACCTCTGTCGGATGTGGTCTTCTTCCTTGGAATTTGCTCCTTCTGTAGCACAATGAGGAGCACAGCCTGGAGGGAGTTTCTGCCTTCCCAAATGCTGCCTTTGCATTCTTTGTTCGCCTCCTCAAAGGAATGAATGTGTTCCTGGAACTCAGGGTCATCCAGGTTCGACTGTATGCATTTAAGCTTATTTTCACTGTCTCTCCACCGTGCAAGGTGCTCCTCTAACTCCTTCTGCATCAGGAAGAGGCTCTCGAGGGGCAATTTGCTTTTGGGGGTGTCACAGATCTTGATCAGCTCTGTCCATGCATCTGCATGACAGCAATACTGCCTTTCCCAATCCTCTCTGAAGCGTGTCGCCGCGGGTGAGGTAAGCTTCCTATGCCGTCTGAGGTCATAGGCCTTCTGAGATATTGCAGCTTCTCCAGAGGGTTGGACATCTAAAACTGGGTTTCAGGAATCAGGCTCCACGTTTACAACAAGGGTGGGTGGAGGAATCGGGTCTTCTGGTACATCAGAGACATCTGACATGGCTGAGGAAGTTGCAATGCTTCAAATTGGCAAAGGGAGAATTTTGGAAAATTTAGTGAGTTTCCGTGCAATTCCCTTTTTTGTACTAGGGGGAGCTGCAAGCAGGTAGCAGAAAGTAGAATTGCTGCTGGATTTAATACTTGAGCACGTAGGTGGTACTGCACAGTCTGAGCGATGCTAGCACAGCACACAGTATGGCTGCTTCTAGGGTGTGTTGTGAGCTTGCAACAGAAGGGGGCACTAGAAGTTGTATTGCGAAGTCTGAAGACTAGAGGGCTGAACTCTCCCAATATGCGTAGTGTAGTCTGAAGACTTGAGGATGGAACGCAGAAATATGCCTATAATTGTTGCTTGCTTCACAAGGTGGCAGCAGAGGGTCTAGAAGACGCTGTTGCTACACCTATGTTAGGTTCCAGTTACTCTTGGGACCTTTGAATTAAGTTGATTAAATGGTGCACAATAGTTGCAAAAAGGGGGTTATCCTTGGAAAAACACTCTGGTCAATATTTGAGAAACTGTGTAAAGAAATCAAAGTCTGGGAAATTTCTCCTTGAGCCCCAGATGTAGCTGTGGGCTGCATTGCTTAGGTTTCACTTCTTTGTGGAAGAAAAAAGAGGGGGGAGAATTTCCTGCCTACTCTTGAAAAAAGGAAACAAATGGTAAGAATTATTTGACTTCACCGTAAATTTCTTCTTGACCACCAGATGGGGATGTAGGCTGCTTTACTTGAGTCTGATTTCTCTCTTTAGGTGGGTGAGCCTCGTGGCTATGAAGTTTGCTGATTGCCCAAAGGAATTTATTGCCTACTTCAGATGGTGCTGTAAGCTAATAGTTGAGTGTCAGCCGATTTTGCTGGAAGGGAAAAATTCATTAGGAAAAATACTTCAGCCTTGTGACTTGGGGAGAGGAATGTGATCCATTGCTTTGAAGAAGGTTTTTCACTAATGATTTATGACCCCCAATAAACCGGCCAGAGTGGTTGTAAAATAGCTGGAGAGGCCTCCTTTATTGCCTCTTCAAAGCAGCCGAGAGCATAAGAAATGCAAAGCCTTTCCTTTTAGCAATACATGCAAGATTTCTCAAACTTTCCGTTGCATTTGGAAAGGGTTTGTAACTGGAGAGAGACATAGATGGGGAATACCTGGCCCCTTCCTTCAATTCCAAACAGGCTGTAAGGTGACATTGGCCAACAATGGGAAGATGCAGATTAAGCCAGAGAATAGGATGTTTGAAAGTCTCTTGCTGCATTTGTAGAAGGTTTAAAGACAGCGGTTTGGTTTTCCTTTGAGAGCTGGGAAATATCTGACACTCAGATATTTATGTAGATGTTTATGTTATGTAGATGGAGACAGAGAGAGAGAGGATGATATATGCTGGTTTGCATATTCACTCCTGGCTTCAATATTACTTTGCTTTATCACAAATCCAAATTAACAATCTTTATACAGATGGCTTTCAGGATTATCTTTTACTTTTCTGCCTTCTGCACAGAGGTGGATTTGAAGCTGTACAGATGCAGATAGATAACTCAACAAGACGTCCATAACAAATTACATTTATTGGTTCATCAGGTATCCTCATAACTCACGTTTGTGATGAAGTTCTTCTTTAATGACCAATCCTTTGTATATCTTCCTTGTAGTAAAAGATGGTTATCTGCTAACCCATCTCGTAACGATAGAAAACAGCTCCCATGAGTTAGGGAGTTCAGGCAAAAGTGAGGGAAACTCCCCCAACCCATCGAGGATCAAAAAAGTGACCAATCGGGATTACAGATGTGGCCACGTGACATAAACTACATTTCCCAGGATACCTTTAACCACATTTATCATGATGCATTCCCTTAAGGGGACAGCTCATAATTCCTAAGTAACTATCCAATTCCCATAGACTGGCTGGGACAGCAAAAGCAGACAAAGATTCTCCAATAATAATAATAGTTTTCAGTCCATTTCTGTTTTTTGTATAATTTATTCCTATGTTTAAACACTGGATGGTCACAGAATGGAAGATTTGAAAAAATTGTAGCATCTCAGACAGCTGAATTTTACTTTAAAAATGCATAAATATATGACATGTATATGACATGTAACAAATCATGGCAGCGACTTCTGATCATGTATAAACATTTCTATAGGCTATTATAATCAAGTCATCCAAGTCATCAACAACTTTTTGGGACAATTATTTCCTTTGAAGCAGGGGTGTCAAACTTGCATTGTCATGGCGTTATCATGTGACGTATCACCACTTTTTCTCCCTTTGCTAAACCGGGTGTGGGCGTGACCAGTGCATGATGTATCTGGTCTACGGGCCACGAGTTTGACAGCCCTGCTTTGAAGAATCAAGTGTCTGAGCCCAAGTTAGTTCACATTTTTAGCTAACGAATCTATTTAGGCAATCACCTTTTTTGGCAGTAAATTATCTGCCTCTTCTATCTAAACAGCTGAAATAAACATTAGTATATGGTATCTTTTTTAAACAATCCAGCATCCTTCTAAAATTTTCATTTGTTCATTTATTTATTTTCTTTTGATTAAAAAAAAAATCAATCCATGCCATTGCTTTCCTGGATAAAATAAAATAAGACATGCTAGAATTAGGGCTCTACCTGACTTCCCTAGAAGCTGGATTTTAGATCATTATTTCTGCTGACACTGTACAGCTGTTATCATTTTTTTCCTTTCTATTTTCACTCTGTTTAGAAGCAAGTTCAATTCTGTTCTTTAAAAAAATTCCTTCCCTCTAGCCACAGAATGCTTTTGCAGGAACAGGAAGGCATGGCTTGTTTGAACTTGATGTAACATCAGTTGACAGGTGGGTTTCAGGAAACTCTCTGGGGTGATGGCCTCTTTAGTAGTTTTAACGCTGTAAACTCAGTAACACTAGAGTGTTATGCTTCAAAGCAAACTGTAGTCTCTTTTTAATTAAGCACACCAAACAAACAAATGCACATACATCTTAACTCACAATGATGGCCTACCATTTAATATTAGTTGAAGTGCATATGTTTGGAAATTGGGCATAGAATTTAATCCATTTTCATATTTATATCACTCTGACGTTTTCATAAAGAAGCAACATTGAGTTCAAAAGAGATAAACAGGTGAGATGGGGACATCTTAGCTCAATATAATGGTGAAGACCAGTCCAGTCATTCTGAAGTAGCAAGTCAGTACTACAGCTTGTTTTAAGAAAGAAGCAAGCATTTGCTTTGACTTATGCTTGTCATACTTCAGTGGCATAACTACAATATAATTCTAGGTTCTCTGGGTTGT
Source organism: Notechis scutatus (assembly GCF_049901735.1). Lineage (NCBI taxonomy): Eukaryota > Metazoa > Chordata > Lepidosauria > Squamata > Elapidae > Notechis > Notechis scutatus. Next base: position 45,307,843 of record NC_142009.1, read on the forward strand.
TAATATCTTATTTTGCCACTGTCTTCCTCAGCAATTGACTCTTGGATGTGACTTGACAATGTAGATATATTCTGCAGAGAAGGAAACCAAGTACAACAAAAGATCTGCCTATTGTAGTATAAAATAATCACAGCCTACATGTATGTCAGTGCTCCAGGGCTTAAATTCTAGGGTTTTTTTCCTCCTGCCTTTCCACATTAGTGATTATTTAGTAATTCCCTTTAAGGTCATAGATGACAACTAGGATATACTGATATAATATTTCTCGTATGTTTGGGAAAAATTATTCCAGATAATTGTTTTCAAACCATTTATTAAATCTGCCCCACAAATAAGAAGCACATAAGAATCTTGAAAAAACAGATAATACTTTTTTTACAGGCATTTGCCCTACTGAGTACAAAATTCTGTACAAAATGATTGGGTACATCCATATAGATGACTGCACTTTTATGTGATGTACTGGTACCTGCAACCTTAAAGAAAGCCTTTGTGAGTCTAATTTTAAATATGTTCTCCTTGATTCAGGGGATTTTGCCAACTATTATCTGTTCACAAATACTCTTTAAAAAAAATAAAATAGGGCATTAAAGTAGGAGTGGTGCCTGTGAAGCTGCTTAACCTTTTCTTAACTCCTTTTAGTCAAAATGCTGGCCTGGTTTTAAGACAGAATCAGCTACTGATCTCCTAATAGATGGCTTCTTATCGGGGGCTAAAAGGGAATGCAACTTTGTTGATCCTGCTTATTTCATGCCATCTTTTAATACGGTCAATCATGGTATCTTCCTGGATTGTTTTTGTAAGTTGAAAGTATTGTCAATTAATGTGCTAATAATGCTTATTCTGGTTTTCAACTGACTTCTAAATAAGGAGAGGTTTTTACACTTCTGAACTTGTGTCTGAGTGCCATAATGGGGTGGGGGAAACCCAACAAGTTGAGACTGAAACCTGACCAAGCAAAGAGTATGTCGATGGGTTCTGGAGCCAAAAATTTTGCTTAGCTTCCAAAATTGGGAAAAGTTGAATGGGTACTGCCATTTATAAGGCACTCTAGACATAAATTATATTTACAAAGAACATTGGCTGGATGCTCATATCACATTAACGCCAAACCAAGTAAGTTACATTCTGGCTGTACAAACCCAGTCATTTATTTCTACTTCAGATTATGATTTGTTTATGTGAATCAGCAATCACTGTACAGTAATGAAATACTCCAGACCTTTATTTTAAATTTAACAAAAGCTATCAGGTGGGCAACAAATCAGGTGGGCAACAAATTATATGATCCACTTGTAATTATGGTTTTATTAATATTCTGTCATTCCTATGCTTATAGAACTACTACTTTACAGAATAATTTCTCAAATTTGGACTTCCGCACCATTGAGATGTTTTGGGACACATAACTTTTTTCTCCCTCAAGCGCTGCTATGCTGTCTCATTGTACAGTGGGTGTTCCTGGAAGGGGTGAGCAAAGAATACTAAAATGCATATCAAGAATATACTGTAAATTCTCAGAAGCTGCCCAGGTAAAGCATGCAAGCACCTATTGAGAGCAACAATACAGGAAGATGCTGAAAATGGAAGTTTAGTGTCAATAGCAAAGGCATGATTTCATCCTGAGTGGGAAAAGGCAATGATAGATCACTCCTGTATTTTATCATGAAAAAACTCATGGATAGCCAAGAGATGGTGACAAAGCCTTTCAGGTCTAATTACTGATGTGACCATGCTGGAAAAAAATTGAAGAAGAATATGGGAGTATGAACAGGAGAAAGCTTTATTCAATAAAAGGTGAAATTATTTTACTACATATATTGACATTGTACACACTGAACAGAAATGGACTGTGATTGGAAACTTTCAGTAGGAGGAGAAAAGCAAAGAAGAAATAACGTGCACAGTGTAGTCAATTATAGAATAATATCAATTTGATTTTAGAGGTGGAAAGTGTAGTTGAAGTATAAGCACTAGGAAACCAAGCTGAAATAGGAAAATGACATTAACTTCAGCCAATCAGAGGTGGTATTCAGCAGGTTCTGACCAGTTCTGGAAAACGGGTAGCGGAAATTTTGAGTAGTTCAGAGAACCAGCAAATGCCACCTCTGACTGGAGACTTTACAGGATCCTTCCTCTGCCACGCCACCAAGCCACACCCATGGAACCGGTAGTAAAAATGTTTGAATCCCACCACTGCTGCCAATCCAGTGTTTTATTAACTATTAACATAGTCTTCAAACAACCAAAAGATTGCACAACGCACACAGATGAGACACAGAAATCAAATTGGTTATATTATTGGTACAAGGAGGTAGAAATCAGAAATTATTTTGGAATCCTAAACCTTATAAATAAGGAACTAGAGGAACTGTGAAATGACATTAAGAAAGTTGACAAGGATGAATACAAAAAGACATTGTCAAAGCCTAAGAAACAACAAAAAACAATCTGGATGTCAGAACAGATTATGGAAATTCCTAAGAACAGAAGAGAAGCCAAAGCCATGACAGACAAAGATCTTGGGAAAGTACTTATCAAATAATTTCAGGAAATGGTTAGAAGAGACACGAAGCAGTGTTTCAACTACTTCTGTAAAGATATTCAAAATAAAAACACATAAAAAACAAAGCATAGTTCCCAAAAGATCTCCAAACTCAAAAGGTGGTTTCAACCTTGAGCTGGAATGTTAAAAGTCACCACAGGACAGACAGTAATTGATTCAAATAACAGATATTTCAATACGGAAGATACTTTAGAAGATATTACATTTAATACTAGTACTTCTAGTACTGAAGAGGAAGATAAAGTTAGACCATTATGCCAGTCATTATCAAGTCGCAATGTTAAAGGTATTGATGAAATACTGCATCTACAAAAATATGGCAAACAACAGAAGTATCAGTAAAAGTTCTAACCAAGCTCTGCCAATGAATATAGGAAACAACAGAAAGAATTAACACAGTATGGAAACTACCTTACATATCTTTTACTTCACATAATATATAACAGGACCATCCAAGGCAAATTAAAGCCTCATCTAGAAAGGAAGCTACCAAATATTCAAGATGGCTTCAGAAAAAGCTGACACATTATTGTTGAAGAGCTTCATTGATTATAAAAAGATCTAATAAAGAATATTTGTAACTCAGGGTTGAAATGAGGGGTCCTTGTATTCTCTGAGCTTGCTTGTTTCCTTGCAGACACTTTATTACCCAAACTAGGTAACAACACAAGTGCTAGTAAGGAGTGTGGTTTGTTGTCAGTTTATATTCTAGTAGCTTGCCCTGTCAGGGTTGGTGGAGTTGGTCTTAGAGATCTTAAAAAGATCTTCCACTAAAGATCTTTTTTTTAAAAAAAAATTAGTTATGTCAACTGAGAATCTGGAGAAAAGATGATGAATGTGTTTTAAAATGGGAGGAACAACCATAAAGCCTGTATTATGATGATGACATTCTCTAGTAATAAGAGCTTGCATATAAAAAATATAAAAAGGTTAGATTAATTTTCTTTATATAAAGAAAATCCAACTAATGATAACAGATAAAGCAAGAGAATAGTCCATGAACTTATTGAAGTGGTATTATAGGATAATATATAGCAGTGGTTCCCAACCTTTTTTTCGCCCCGCAACCCTAAAGAAATTTCACTCGAACCTCGCACCCCCTGAAATTTAGATTTTAGGAACTACTGAACGCGTTAAATATATGGTAGGATTGAATCTTTTCAGCTATGTATGTGACGGCCACTAAATAACGATACTTAACTCTAAAATGAAAACAAAGTTAATCCATTGCATAATAAATAAAAATGCCAACATATAGCCAATATCCTATTATTTACCTGGACTTTTCTCGCACCCCCTGGAATATCGTCTCGCATCCCCAGGGGGTGCGATCACCCCAGGTTGGGAACCCCTGATATATAGGATTGATGATCAGCAGCAAGAAACCAATATAAATGGTCTTTGTCATTCACTGAAGTATCAATTCTTTATAAAACTGTTAATAATGAAATTGCAATACTGAGAATCTGAGGCTATGGGAATTGGGGCAGGATATAGATTGTGGAGGATACAGTCCTTTCCTCCCATAGCAGTCATGTGCTCCATATATTTTCTCTTCCTCTTCACTCTGTGAGGCTCCTGTGACTTTCCCCACTTTTGCCCAGGCTTATCTGTCCCGCTTGTTTCTTTCACAACCTCTGTGGAAGGGCGACTCAATCCTGCTACTGGACATTAATACTGCTTGTAGTCCATTTGTGATTGATCAATTTTATTTCCTGTGGACATGCAAACCTACAGACAATGAGGGCCACTTGAATTTGGCCCAGATCTTTCTTTAAAATGCTGTTTCCATGCAATGCAATGATGAAGTTAACCCATGCCATTTTTCTACATAATACACGAATGTATTAAAAGGGGCCTTTATTCCATCGGCATCCTATCCTTTCTCAAAATAGCACTTTTATTCCAAGAGTTCTATTTCTGAACACTAAAAGATGAATGAACCTGATAAAAAAGAGTTAATGTAATGATATAGCTTTTTATATGATTGAATGTTTATGCATGGTGGTATGGCTAATGGCATCCTGTTTAATAATGCAGCAGCTACGTTGTTGAGGGGACAGTGCTTGATTCGAAAACAGAATATGGTGCACTCTAAATTGTCTTCCCTAAGGAAGGCTGACTAACTGATAAGTGCCATGAGCTAGCATGGGGACTGATTCTGTCAAATTAAGCTCAAAGGGAAAGCACATTGTAGAACCTTCTCAAACTTTCATGAGTTAATGCAAACAGACACAAGTGACATTAGACAGTACATCAGCTCTGGAATGTGTAAAAGTTCACCGTCTTACTACAAGGTGGTCTTTAGATGACAGGATAAGGAAATCAGTGCAAATTTGTTAATGTAACAAGTTGGAAAAGCATGCTAAAAATGACACTCTTTTGGGATATGTGATAAAACCTATAGGGATATAAGTGCCATTCGGAACAGAGTTATTGAAAGGACATGTATTGCTTGGGCAAAAACCAGACATTTTTGTGTTAAAGCTGACACACATTCACACTAAGGATTATATCTCTGATACAGTAAGATGAACTGTAAGGTTCCACGCTTTAGATTTTGAGCGTCTTCAATTGCTTCGAATTGTCAACAATTCATTGATTATGAATTTTTTATGGGCAGCAATACGGATGAGTTAAGAGAAAAATTACATGTATTTGAAACAGATATTTCTCTTTTATTATTGAGTGCAAATATATATATGTATATGTAGGTCTAGGGGTGTTCAGGTCTTTTCCCGTGTAAGATTAAGAGTATCTTGGCGATGTTTTGGCGAGTCCCATTCGCCATCCTCAGGCTGGTGCTTTCGGCTTCGTGCCAGTGCAAGCAGTGTGTGATCGGAGCTGCCGTCTCTCTATAAATACTGGTGGTGGGGGCTGGTGTGCTGGGCTGGTTGGCTGCTCTGCTGCCTCTTGATTGGTTGATGGAGTTGATGTTGGTATAATGGGCTGTGTGATGGCCTTGTGAGTTTTGTTGTGGAGATATCCTGGATCTTGTGCTGTAATCTCCTGGGTCGTTTGTTTTGTAGTGATCTTTTTTCCATTAGCCTCTCATGTTTTAACGGCTTGGGTAATGGGTTGTGTGATGGGCTTGCAAGTTCTTTTGTTGTGGTATCCTGGGTCCTGCATTGTAATCTCCTGGGTCATTTGTGTTTTGATCTCTTTTCCATTAGCCTCCTGTACAGTAATGGCTTGGGTAATGGGTTGTGTGATGACCTTGTGTGATTTATTGCTGTGGTATCCTTGGTCTTCTGCTGTGATATCCTGGGTCATTTGCTGTGTTGCAACTTCTTGAGTTCTTGTGGTATAATTTCCTGAGTTTTCTGATGTGATATCCTGAGCGGGTGACTGTGATGTAGCATTATGGGTTTTAGTCTGGCTTCGAGTTTGGGGTCTGGGTCTGTGTTCTTGGCGTGTGTCAGCTTGTTTGGTTTTGGGGTCGGGGGGTGCGACAGCTGGCGCAGCAGCCGTGGTCTGTTTTCTGGATGGTGGTTGTCCTTCGTTTATAGGATGGGCTTGGGCATGGGTCTGATGAGGGGGATTGGCGGTGGTGTATATGTATATGTATATGTGTGTGTGTGTGTGTGTGTGTGTATATATATATATATATATATATATATATATATATATATCAATTAATATATATAACACTCCATTAATCAGTGTTTCTCACTCTCAGCAACTTCCCAGAATTCTGAGTTCCCAGAGTTCTGGGATTTGAAGTTGACATGTCTTAAAGTTGCTGAAGTTGATAATCTAGCTCTAAGCCATTTAGAATTTTAAAAATTAAAACCAACCTTTGAGTTTTGTTCAGAAAACAATTAACTGCAGAATTCAGTATGGCTTTCATGTGACCCAAAATTGTGAACCTTGCTGCTACATTCTGCACTGACACATCCAGGTATGCTTCAAAGGTAATCCTGTCTAAGGTACATTGCAATAATCAATTTGAAGAAAAACCCTAAGACATGAATAACTGTTGGTAAATCTAGCCAACTCATAATTGATTGCAGAGTGACAGCTTCTGACAAGCAAAGTCAATTGGGGAAGCTGGATTTGCTTAACAACTGTATGATTCACTTAAAGACCATATGGTTTGCTTAATGACTATGGTGAAAATGGCAATAAAATTGGATCTGGTCACATGATGACATGCTTAATTGATTGCATTGCTTCCCGGTCATGGTCATAAGTCGAGAACTACATGTAATCAGGAAGAACAGCTCGTTCAAAACAAGTCCAACTACATTCCTAGGACTCATAGTGATCACATAATCTGGATTATATTTAAGTGTATAAACCTCATACAATCCATTACTGAACTTGCCAGTTTTTTTGCAGAATGACCAGTTCTATAGTCTGAAGGGTTTGCAACTTATTCATTAGCTGCATAAAGAATGGCTCTGCATTGGTTTATTGAGAAAGTCCTCAGGGCTTTGTCCTCACTCCAGTATCCCAGAGGATGGAATAGAAAAGATTATTACCAGATTTGCAAATGATTTCACACTAAGGAGATTGGCTAGTACTTTAGAAGATAAAATCACAATTATATCCATCCAAGAGATATTTATAAGACTTTGCTCTTGGGCAGGAGAAAAACAACAAATCCCATGGACAGGTTTAGGAAAAATTGGTTTGGCAGCAAAATGCATGAGAACAAGTTAGAAATAATTAATTAGTAGATGAACATGAACAAGCAAAATAACAACAACAACAACAACAACAACAACAATAATAATAATCTTTACCTGTAACAAACAACCGGTGGGATCATAAGCCTGAGAAAGTGGTCGAAAATGAGCATGCAAAACTACCATGGGACTTCCGAATACAGACTGACAAAGTTTTGGAACACAATACCCTGGATATCACGATTGTGGAGAAGAAAAAAGTGTGGATCATCGATATATCTGGTGACAGCAGAATTGATGAGAAACAACATGAAAAAATCACCAGATATCAGGACTTGAGAATCGAACTGCAGAGACTCTGGCATAAACCAGTGCAGCTGGTTCCAGTGGTACTTGGCACACTGGGTGCTGTGCCTAAAGACCTAGGCAAGCACTTAGAAACAATTGGCGCTGACAAAATCACCATTGGTCAGCTGCAGAAGGCCACCTTACTGGGATCTGCTTGCATAATCCGCCGATACATCACGCAGTCCTAAACACTTGGGAAATGTTCGACTAGTGATTTGTGATATGAAACCCAGCATAGTTATTTTGTTTGCTGTGTACACTGTAGTTTTTTGTGAATAACAATAACAATAATAAAAGGACTACCTGCCTAGAGGAGAACACCAGAATCAGGATGGAAAATAGTTAAAGAAGTTGAGTATGTTTGACTTGCAGAACAGAAGACTAAGGAGAGATATTGTAGTGAAGGGTAAGAACTCTCTTATTCTGTTATTCTGATCCATGGATATCTAGAAGGTGCCAATGTGAAAGAAACAGCAGATAGTTTCACTGGAAACTGAAGGGGAACAAGATCTACTGGAACGAAACAAAAAGAAAAGAGATGCAGAAGGAATGTCCTGGCTGTAAAAACCCTTATAGTCTCACCAGAACTCTGATGGAGTCCCCCTCATAGCAGTTTTCAATTGCAGACTAGATGGCTGTTGTTCTTAGTTGTGAAGTTGTGTCCGGCCTATTGCGACCCCATGGACAACGTTCTTCCAGGCCTTCCTGTCCTTTACCATCTTCTGGAGTCCATTTAAGATCACGCCTACTGCTTCAGTGACTCCATCCAGCCACCTCATTCTCTGTCGTCCCCTTCTTCTCTTGTTCTTCCCCAATGAGTCCTTCCTTCTCATTAGGTGGCCAAAGTATTTGATTTTTTTTAAATGGCTACTTGTTGGGGATAGTTTAATGGATTTCTGCACTAAGCAAGGTGTTGGAATAGAGGATGGGTGATAAGAAGTATCATCAGAGTACTAGAAGCACTTATATCCAAAGCTCCAGCTCATCTCCCTACTGCATAGAGGACAAGATGAAACTCTATAAGATATAAGGAGCAACACAATGTTTTAAATGAAAGTTTATATTCATTTATAGGTTAATTGTTAAAGCAATGCAATTGTAAATATAAAAGCATTATAAGGCAACACAAACAAGTAACATGTTCCCCACATAATCAAGTTGATCAATTCTATAAAGCAATATAAATACATTATTTATTGGTGAAAAGTAATTTAAAAAAGCAAGTTGAATTCTGACTGTGAGTTCAAGCCCTGCCTTAGCCATGAAAGCCAGTTAGGTGACTTTGGGCGAGTCACTCTCTCTCAGCCCAATCTACCTCACAGGGTTGTTGTTGTGGGGAAAACAGAAGTTATGTTGGAAATTATATATATATTTGTGTGTACTTCTTGCTAAATTTCATTTATTCTCCTCTTTTATTTATGAAATAGCTATAAAATTTAGCTTCTTGTTGAATGATTTCAGATTAAATTGTGCCATATTATTGATGGTATGGACATATCAAAAGCTTGTAACATGGCACAAGGTTATTTTCTACTTTATTTTGCATCCTTTTTCCTATAATTTCATTGAGCTTCTCAGATCAATGCTCCCACTCAGCACAGAGCTGATATTGTATATGCTCAGTGGATGATTTTGGCATCAACCTAGTATTTAATCAAATACAGTACAAATACTAAGTATATCTGCTTATATAGAATGAAAAGAATGCCTTAAGGTGGCCTAGTTGTAAACAGAGACTCATTCATTGTTTCTTTTGAAACTTGATTGCTTTTAAGCAAATCACAACTAGGTGTTGATCTTATAAGAAGGTCAATGTTAACACAGAAGCTTAGAATAAATGTGACATTTAAGATGTTCCAGAATATACAGCTGTCATTAAAAAGCTGTTACACTGTCAGAGAGATTCTAAAATGATACACAACTTACTATTTTCTGTTACATGTAAAATGTGTGAGAACTCACAATCTAAAATAGGACCACAAAGTTGCCAACACGGTGTTGCTGCTTCTTTCCAAATGGGATGTAATGGAAGTAGGTATCAAATGCACGCACGATTACAACAAATGACTGCAAAAACAATAGATGTTAAAACAATAGAATAAAGACTTGAACTGAAATCACAAACCATTCATTTGAAACAACATCCATTGCACCCTTATTCAAAAAATGTTAGATCAAAGACAGGTAACAGATAGCTATCAAAGGTTATTGAAACCGTTTTGAAGTTCTGGGAGTTTTCACTCATCCTTCCTTTGGAAATAGATTGCTTTCAAACAAACCACAGCAAAGTGTTGATGTTAAATTTGACATTTAAAGTAGGGGTTGATTCAGACCGCACAAATATCATTAAATGAGCTGCTATGCTACCAGATAATGGCAGAAAAAATGGATATCAAAGGTTTTTAAATAGTTAGGAGGTTCTAGGAAACAATAAGGGTGATTTGGAAGCTGAGACTGACAAAAATTAGAAGTTCTAGAGGTCCCTTATCTTATTTCATGTCTCTGTCAAGCCCAAACCATGACAAATTGTGGAAATGCTTAAGGTAAAGAGAAGCCAGTGAATGAGGCCTAATACCGAGCAATCAATTACTGTGGCTAATGTAATCATAGGCAGTTCCAAGCATTTCTTTTTTGTGGACCACTATAACATCATCAAAACCTTCAAACTATCACATAAGCCAGGAGTTAGCAGGGAGGTATATATAGACATCAAGGCAGCATGCCCTTTTTGAGTTGGCATCTGCATTACAAGATCTCAAAATTAAACAATAAATAATATTTATATATTTGTCTACAAAACTTATACAAGGCCATCTAATACAGCTCCATTTACAACATGGCTTACTGGGGAATTATGGAATTGAGGCCCCACGTCTTAAAGTTGCTAAGTTTAAGAAACACTGATCTGAATAATACAATGGCCTCAACATCTTGGTATTTCCAAAAGGAAAACTTTATGAACTGGATCCAAATATCCATGCAACTCATTCAAAAATATTTGCAGATTCTGCTTCTCAAACAACCATGCCTTTGGCCTTACTTTTGAAGGTGGACTGACTTTCAGATATGCTTATTAATACAGCAGGAAGGTTTATGTTCGAAGGGGAAAAAGTTGCTTGGAGTGGTGCTTAGCAGGAAGGCAAGAAAGCAATGTAAGTAACCATTTTTTTTTTCAAAAGTCTCACAGGCACCCAAAAACCCTGCCACCCAAGGGAGTGGCAGGGCAAGTAGGAAGCCTTGCTAGGCAGCTTTTGCACACTAAGCTCTCTGATGGGAAAATAAAAAGGGAAACTGGCAAAATTTCTGTTAATGTTTTGTATATTTGCTTGTTGATATGTTCTGAAGAGATACTATAAAGCCCTCAAACTACAAATCTCTCAGGCCCTGAAACTCACTGGACTGCAGTGAGGCAAGAATTTCCTCTGAAATGGGAAATGGAACCAAACCATTTTAAACAACAACACAATAATCTAGCTTCACAATAGTTTCACAATAATACAAAGTAAATTGACCCACTGCTAACCTCATGGGAAGACAGAACATAGAAGAGAGAGATTGACGTGTGAGGATTCTCCTGAAGTTCATGCTGATTACATGCTGAAAATACTACTTTGAGTCAATAAACATAGGAAAACGGTATTGTAAGCCTAAAATATGTCTACTTTGATGTTATGTGTAGTCTCTCACCACTAACAGGTGGTTTTGACTTAAAATATAAAGGAATTGCTGGGTTGTTTTTTTTTTTTGGAACCTGCTTGGTTATTTTAGGAAAGACCCTTTTGTAGGGTATCCTGGAGGAAGGGAGCAAAAAAGATAAGATGATGGCTATGATTTTGTGACATTGTGGTCTTTGGGCTTTGATCTTATGGTTGTGGATACTTTCTTAACTCTTCTGAACCTCCCCTGCAGATAATTCCACCCTTTTAAAAGTTTGCTCTCCCCTCTTGCAATGATTTCCTTCTGGAATGTTCTTCCTTCACAGTCACAACTAGTCTGCACATTCTTGTTATTTTGGAAAGGATTGTGACCATAGTCAGAAAAATCAGCTGGATTAATATGGTTTTTAATCGTTTTGCTATATTTACCCAACCATGAATTATAAACAATCCTCCCGGAGAAAGGAAGATTAAATGGAAGTTTATAAACAAGTCCAAAAGCCCTGTATATAGTGGCATTTTCCCCCATTTGCTATGGTTTATCCATTTCAACTAAAACCAGTCCTGGGGCCTTTTCTTCATAGCATGCATGCATATGGTTCTGCATATGAATGCTGGCCAGAGGCCAGCATCTTAAAGTGGGTAGTGCATTGCATTACATTACATTAATGTTAATTAAAATAATAACTATGCACTGAAACTTTGCTATCTTTCCAAAACATTTGCATGGTGTTATGGTATATATGCATGTTAATTTCATTTAGTTTGTTTTTGTTTTAATATCACTGTGGCTATATTAATCATTTCTTTGCATAACACATCAACAGAAGTCATGAGATTGTGACAGGAATAAAGTGAATACATAAATAAGTAATCTTTCCTGTAAGAAGGCACAACAATTGATCCTCCGTGTACATATATACACAGAAATTATTCTCATGTATGTTCACAAAAAGAGAAACTGTGGAATCTGGGCTTAACTTCCAGTTTGGCAAGCACAGCTACTGCTATGCTGTTTAGAGGAGGTTACTCCGTATAAACTGAGGAGAAAACTAATCTTGAGGGCTTTGTGCTACTTTTTCATTCATTTTGTAACAAGGACATTGACTAGAAAAGCTTTTGTGATTAGTTAAGAGCACAAGGAAATCTATACATGCTTACTTTACAGTAAATCAAAGATTCAGTTGTGTTTGCTTCAGGTTTGTGCCCTGTTCACTCTGTAACCTAGCTTTATTTTCCTTTTCTTTTCCCAGATATATAGAATAAATGACTTCCTTTCCATGGAGGCTCTCCAGTGATTAAGAATATTGACTTTCCTCAGATCCCCATTGGCTCTCCACAGCAGATATATGCCATCTACATACACATGGAGGACAGGGCTGGTAAGTTTGTTCTCCTTTCTCCATGAAGCGATTGCTGCTGCTTAACTCTATTTTCTGCAATGGTGGTAGCGGTAACCACACAACACCAATGATGGGATTCAAAAAATTTTACTACTGGCTCTGTGTGTTCTGTGGGCATGGCTTGGTGGGTATGTCAGGGGAAGGATACTGTAAAATCTCCATTCCCTCCCCACTCCTGGGGGAAGGTTACTGCAAAAATCTCCATTCCCTCCCCACCCACTAATCTGATTTCCAGTTCTATTCTCCTGTGCAGGGTAACAAAAGAAGACCCAGCCGATCAGCTGGGACTCAGGAGGTTGAGAATAGATGGGGGTGGAGCCAGTCAGAGATGGTATTTGCGGGTTCTCCAAACTACTCAAAATTTCCGCTACTGGTTCTCCAGAACTGGTCAGAACCTGCTGAATACCACCTCTGAATCCACTAACCACTTGATTAGGTCCTTATCAACCTGAGGGTTCCCAGGTCCACTGACAAAACTATGTCTTCAAGGTCCTCTGCAAAGTATTAAGCCAATCTCATCTCCAGAGAAATGGTATTCCAAAGGGATGGAGCCATCACAGAGAAGAACCTTTTCTTTGGTCCCGCTAGCTGTACTTCTGTAATAAATGGAACCAACAACAAACCTTGCCTTCTTGCTCTGGTAGGCTGGGTAGATGTAATTATGGAAAGGTAGATCTTCAAATAGCCTGGCTCCATATTTCAGTGTTCGGTCTCTTCTGACAGTGGGGACTGTAATGTGATTAGGTTTGTTTGCTGCTCAGTCTGCTGTGTTGTTTAGGTCAGGACATACTGATGGGAAATTAAAGGCCACAGAGCTCTTTGTTTTTAGAGCTATTTAAAGAAGACCTGGACTAGAAAAGCCAGAACTCACCTGCCAGAAGAGGACCTGCTTTTTGTAAAGAGGAACAACTGGCCATCTCATACAAAAATGAAATTGTCTGTTGAAAGCATTGCTTTGATCTTTTCCAGATATGTAGAAACAGAATGGTTCTTTTGGACAAATCTATTTCTCACACATGAAGATGCATAACTAGTACTATATGGAAGAGTAGATGTGAATAGGTATCTAAGATTAAAAACAGCTATTACTAACTTAGTTAGAAGATACTATTAGGAATGATAGTCACCTAACAGTTGGGTTGGCAATATATAAACCAGGATAGTCATTTAATACTGTTGTATCTTTAAGAGATTGATGTAATTGTGATTGGCTGAGGTTCCTCCAATGGCCATAAGATGGAGCCAGAAACCTGGTTTTTTTCTTTTGGCATTTCCCTATTGCCTTTTGCCTGATCGTCGTTCTGCTTGGATTGCTGTGAGTCTTGCAACTGTTAGCAAACTCTGTTTACTGAACTTTGTTTATGATACTGGACTTCGTTTTTGGATTATCCATGGACTGATTGTTTTGAATACAACTGCTTTAACCATGTATGATTTGGACTGTTTATTGGACTTTGTTTACTCGTTTACTGGAAGTAAAACCTACATTTTACTATTCAGTGTATCTGTATGCTGGTTGTGTGTTATTCCTCACCACTCTCACTGTGTTTCCCTGAGTGCACTCATTCTCCTAATGGGAAATACCTCAACAGATACTATTACAGTATACACACATACATTCACACATACCTAGGAACTGTGAGTTCTGAGAAAGAAATTCAGGCATATTTTGAATTGCTGTGTGAAATTTGTACACAGAATTGCATGTCTGCAAGTTCATCTGTTTTATTCCACAAATACTACAAACATGAAGAGCTTCAGGGAGGAAGGTTCAAAAGGACTGTGCAGCTCATCCATTTCTTTCTTCTTCCTGGATGGTTTTGGGGGCAATATAGAGTTGGTGGGAGGATATTCCAAATGAGGAGAACAATGCACCTTTCACTATTTACATCAAACCATATTACAGTAAGATCTTGGCAACTTTTTTGTGATGATATTGGTCATGACATTGCCATCTAATCTTCATCCATGAAGTAGCTAGACTGTTTTGGATTTCAAGACGTATTTTCCTTCTTAAGCTGAATCAGACACCACCCTCAACAAGCAAGCCAGAATAAAGGCCGTAGAGCAGATGCCTCCAAACTTGGCAACTTTAAGATTTATGGACTTCAACTCACAGAATTCTCCAGAATTCTGGGAGTTGAAGTCTACAAGTCTTAAAGTTGCCAAGTTTGGTGACCCCTGCCATAGAGGGATCATCAGTGGGGGGCAGCACTTTGTTGGTTCGTGGTCAAGTCGGTAATCACTTTATCTGAGGCTTGGAGAAAAGGCTGAACATCTGGGTCTGCTGTAACATTCCACAAGCAAGACAGGGCAATGGCACAGCTTATAAGAATCTTGTCTGGAAGCAGCTTGACATGCTTATTATTATTTCATCTGAGCCATTATAGTGGCTTCAAAATCGTCTCAGCCTTTTCCGTTTCCTGGGTCATGATACGTGTAAAAAACAAACATTGTACTGCCTAAAGTATGGAGATTTTTTTAAAAAAATAATTCCTCTGGAACAGAATAGCCTTTGAGTGATTCATTTCTTTTATTCAAGCAAACCATATTCACGCAGAGTATAATATTGGGGAAAAAAGCACTCTTCCACACTAATTGTAAATTCGTGTGATTTGCAAGTATAAAAAGCTGGTGTGCTCCCTGCAGCTGCTCTGAGATGCTTGCCCCTTTGGCAAAGATGCCACTCACAGAAAGCTTGCAAGCTTGGTTGCAATTTGCCTCCTAGGTTTCCTCTCCACTGGAGAGATAGTGGAGGGGAGTAAGTGGCAGAGAATGTCCATTATGCTTGCAAATGAACCTTGAAACAAAAACAAAACAAGCTTTTGTAGCCATTGCACTGGAAATTTCATATTATTTTGCAAGATGACTTAGCTGAAGACTTTGAATGGGAGAGAGTCTGAGGCCAGATGAAACCATTAAAAACACAACACCCCAAAAGACAGCAACAATTGTCTAATAACTTTTGACTACAGAGTTCTTGCAGCATTCTCATGTTCAGTGATCACATCACATTTCTACTCTTACAAATGGATAATATTCTACCACAAATCGTGAGGTAATCATTTTCTAGCTCATAGCTCATTATGGGACCTTAAGTGTTCTTAGAATACTGAAAAGCAGTAGGCCTTTTGAAAGACATCCAAAATATTCAGCTGCATGCGAATATGGACAGTTTACAATGTTAGCCTAAGTTGTCTTGGGTGATCATCCCAAATTAAATGGAGTCAAAGACAGACTTGAGAAAGAGAAACAAATTATAAATTTACAAATTGCAAATGCATCAGTAAGGGAGTGCATTCTTCTCTCCATTTTCAAATTAAAACAATAATTAAAAACCCATCAACAGTGCATAAAATAGTGCATAAAACAAATAAAATCTTAACCTAGACTGGTCCAGGACTCTCTATCCAGTTGCAGTCAGTTTGGAACTGGGCTGCACAAGCGGTGGACAACTTCATTTGTGTGAGCAGTGGGTGTTCGTCCGCATAGCTCCATTTGCCCAAGCAGCGGGCGCTTATATTTGCAGTTCTGTTTGTGTAAGTGGCAGGGACTTGTGCTTGTGCATTAAGCTCCATTTGCACAAGTGATGGCCATGTACACGAACAGCAGGCGTTTGCATGAACAGCGGGTGTTTACACTCCATTTGTGTGCATATGAAGATACATGTGCTCACATGGGCACCTACTGCTTGCACAGAACCATTCCCTCTCCCCCCCCCATCAGACCACCAAGTCGAAAAGATGGGGGACCACTGTCTTAGACTATCTAGCTTCAAATAAGAACACAACTGCCCACAAATACAATTTTTAAATAATGTTATTATATTTGTGCCTCAGTTTTCAAAGCAGTTTAAATGTGTCGTCCATTAAAAAGTATAGTAGGGCTATATGTGATTTATGGTTGTCTTTTCAACCCTGTTGGATAAACATGCTGTTATGAGAACACTGAGGTGTTTGGGCCTGGTGAAATTTCACTTTCAGGACAAGCGGCCTTGAAGATGCCGGCATACCAGCACGAACCGGATTCCAAAACACTCTGTTCTTTGTCAACTGTCAATTCCCCTCTCCCAATTTCCCACCATAAAGGTATACAGCTTTATTGTCCATTTGTTCCCCCCTCCCTTCCTCAATTGATGACCCAACACCAGCAAGGCACCAAGCCAAAGCTGGTGGATCTGCCACATGCATCCCAGGTTCCTTTAGGTACAGGGAGCTGTTGAGTTTTCATAAAACTGATTGTCAAAATATTGACCACAGAAAAAGCTCTTCCTATCCAAATGGCCTTCTGATCTAAACCAGAACAAGAAACTAGGCTTAAGATTTTGTACAGTTGTATTTACTTCCATATATACATATGTGAACACTGTGCAATTGAATCCTTGTCCTCTTTTTACATGGATTGTTTCGACTACATGGTCACAGCTATGTATACTTTTTGCCACCCTTCCTCCTGCTCCCATAAAAGTCAATGGATATAGAATTTCTCAAAATGGAGAAAGAGTGAGAATATAACTCATCCTCATCCTTCTGTTAGAATCCCAATAATAAAAGCATGGACTGGATAACTCCACAGCAGCCAAATCTATAAGTAGAAGGTAGCTATGATACTTAAACTGCTACCTTCTGTCTGAGGTCTGCCCTTTCTTTGTCCCTAGACCTAAAGCAAACTGGAATTTAAAGAGAACCACAGTGTAAGATGGCACAACAGCTGAACCTAAATATAAATGAAGAACACAGAATATAAAACAAGTTTGGAAGGGACCTTGGAGGTTTTGTAGTCCAACATATTACTCGAGTTGGATACCATATATCATATATATTGGAATGGGAATTTAGAGTTAAGACAAAAGATTCCTGGAGCTGAAAAGAGAGTGACCTAAAAACAACTATAGACTTCAAAATCCATGTTAATGTAATACCTAGGATTGAATTAGGGGAATTATAATTAGCCCTGAACGGGCTAAATGCTACAGGCCTTTTTTGTACATGATGTTCATCCTCTATATTGGAATAAAGAAGATTCCAGTTATGGTAATAAGCCTCCTTCAGCCACAACTAATACTGAACTGGAGATTACTGCCCATTTCAAAGAGTTCAAAAGATCATTTGGGGAGTTGGCTGGGAGTTGGCAAAAGCTTGATCTCTCCAAACTTAGTATTCTTCAGATGTATTGTTGCTATACTTCCCACCCTAGTCCAAATAGGACCAAATGAAAAAAATGAGGATCACAAATACTGTTCCAATTTCTACCAAGGTTTTATATGCCTAGCTGTTCAAGAAAAATCAGTAAGAGGGAATTCCTGAATTTCCATTCTCTTTCCAACTTACAAGTTTTCTCTAAAGATTAGGTTCATTTTGTTTTTCAAGCAGGATACTAGAGCAGGGTCCTCAACCTTTATGGAGGAGGAGGGGGAGAGGGAAACTGGTCCGTGCAAGCGGTGGGGTGATGTGTATGAGTTAGTGGTAGGATTCAAATTATTTTACTACTGGTTCTGTAGGCATGGCTTGGTGGGCCTGGCAGGGGAAGGATACTGTAAAATCTCAAGTCAGAGGTGGTAGTTCCTGGTTCACCGAACTATTCAAAATTTCCGCTACAGTTCTCCAGAACTGGTCAGAACCTACTGAATACCACCTTGGTATGAGTCGAACTGCTTGTGTGTGTTGGTCTGATGCTCACACAACCCACTTTCAAACTGGCCATAGCCATGGCCTGGGGATTGGAGACCCCTATACTAGGGTACTTTAATCTCTAAAATTTACTATCAGTTTACAAGCCCAGATCAATCAAATATGGGCAAGACTCTGATGCAAAGGAAACATAGCATATTGTTTACAACATACACATACAAAGTTTAAAATATTCAATGTTGTATCTACTAAATGTGCCTGTTAAATGTCAAACCACAGCTTCAACTACTCTAATTCCTTTGACCAACTTCCTCTTGAATCTAACCACAAATACAATATAAAAACTACTTTTATGTACCTACTTGCTTCTCATGTTTGATAAATATTTCCTTAAAATATGTATTAATATTTAAATAGCATAAGTTCTTTCATAGAACCAATAAAAGGAAACATCGTTATGTCAGTTCTTCCAGTGATGAGGACTCAGGAAATACAAGTATTTTAAGTTTTGTCAACAGAGAACTGGAGGCACATTGGGATTTCTCCCATTAATTTTCAGGGTTGGATTTTTTTCCTTCTAAATATAGATTTAGTTGTAAGTTCCTGCATTTTGCAGACTTCCACAAAGTTGGAAACAGGAGAAGATAGTATAGCCCATCTTTGAATTTCATCTTGCCCTTCAAAAGCATGGGGATATTCAGAACATAAACATTCTGAGCATTTATTTGAATCATTAATGAAAACAAAACTGTGATACAAAACTCATAGAGAGAAATTATAGAATCAAGATTCATCCAGTTGGAAGACATTTAATGAGAACACACAGAGTCACTTTCCTAATTTAAAATAATATTTTCTAAGGTTCCCTGCAATTACCTTAAACAAATAATCAGATGTTCGCAGCTTTAGACAACATTCCCTACCTGATAATGGGTAGACTTAAATTTTCTAGCCGGGGCAGCCTATTCATATAGATAAACCTGGGCCACCACAGAAATCAAAAATAATTTTAAAAAGAAATAAAATACAGATATTTTTGTGCAGGTGTGGGCATTAAATACTTTGTTTGCCCACAGAGCCAGTTCTTGGTATCTAGTTGAGGTTGATTATTAACCTGGTTAATGACAGTCTTCCTACTCTTAGGCATTAGGTAAGAAATTAAACGCAGCAAAGCTACAGAGAACATGGAAACAAAGGGCTGCTTCAACAGCACTAAGCCATGATATGATTAGCTTATGCTTTTTGGATCCAGTATAATTGATTGGGTTCATACAACTTGTTATGTCACATATATTTTACAAATATATAGATGCTGGTTTATTTACTCAGCCTTGCAGTGTTGGAAAAAATAATTAATTGAAATTATCCACAGACACCTGAGCATAAATTGAAAACAATTATCTGAAGGGATTGTTGGTTTGATTGCTATGAAAAATCTGATATTTTAAGACATATTCATTATGGTATTCTTTATTGAATTGTTTGGCTACTCACGTAATGATTAAAACCAATCCAAAAGGCATTGTCTGATTGCATTGTGGTATAAGATGCACCATTACTAGTTTATCTTCTCCATGATTTTCAGCTGCTGTTTTATTTAACTATACTGCCTAGACTGCCTACAGCAATTCTGGGCAATGATTCCCCCAGTGGCATGCATGAGCTGCCCTGTTCTACTATAAAAATGCATTATGGCTGAATTCACCCTGACAGTTTGGAAAGATCTAAGTTCTTTGGAAACTCAAAAATGTGTTTTTTCTTTGTTTTAGCTGACAGGATGAGCTTCTGGCATTTTAAAGTGCAAGTCATTAGCGTCCACAAGGGCAATGTTAATCTGTCTGTGTTTCAATCTCAGGACATTTTCCATTTGCTTCTGCCACAACAATCTCTGCCATCTCAATGCTTTCTGAGCCCCCTGAGAATTAAAGGAAGCTTTAAGGTGCCAGCAGGAATCACAGAAGAATTCAGCTCAGACCAGTTGCTTGCTGATTCA
The DNA here is from genome assembly GCF_049901735.1 of Notechis scutatus. Lineage (NCBI taxonomy): Eukaryota > Metazoa > Chordata > Lepidosauria > Squamata > Elapidae > Notechis > Notechis scutatus. The sequence continues at coordinate 45,328,070 of NC_142009.1, forward strand.
CTCATCCTAGAGATTGGCACTAAAGAATGATAATTCAGATCTAAAAGAAAACAGGTGGGAGGGGGAGAAGAGGAAAAGATGAATAATGAATTATTATCTCCTCAAAATTGGAAGGACATAGAGAAAATGCAGAGTTGTACTGAATGAGTGTTTTTATATAGAAAAACACTCAGCTCTTCTGTCCTCAATCTGAGGAGAAATGTGAGGAGAGGATAGCTTGGTGATTTCCTTTTTTAAAGAAGTGAACTTATTAGACATTTCAAGTGCTACAAACTAAGTTGCTTGTGTCAGCAATGGCAGCAGGCCACCCATTTAGAACAGTCCACATTTTTGCCCCCAGTTTCTCTTTGGAAAGTTACTATAGTACTCAGTGGCAAAATATTGTTTAATGGCAGATGGGGAGGGGATGAGAAAAGGTCATAGAATAGAATAGAATAGAATAGAATAGAATAGAATAGAATAGAATAGAATAGAATAGAATAGAATAGAATAGAATAGAATTCTTTATTGGCCAAGTGTGGTTGCACACACAAGGAATTTGTCTTGGTGCAAATACTCTCCGTGTACATCAGTGGTGAGATCCAAAAATTTTCACTACCAGTTCTGTGGGCATGGTTTGGTGGGCGTGGCAGGGGAAGAATACTGTAAAGTCTCCAGACAGAGGTGGTATTTGCTGGTTCTCTGAACTATTCAAAATTTCTGCTACAGGTTCTCCAGAACTGGTCAGAACCTGCTGAATACCACCTCTGGTGTACATAAAAGAAAAGATACATTCGAGTCAAGAATCATAAGGTACAACACTTACTGATAGTCATAGGGTACAATAAGCAATCAAATCATACTAGGAAACAGTCAATATAAATTGTAAGGATACAAGCGACAAAGTTACAGTCATACAGTCACAAGTGGGAGGGGATGGGTTATAAGGAGTGATGAGATTAATAGTAATAGTAGTAATAGTAGTGTCACTGCTACGTTCCCAAGCCTCCTAATTTTAGTATAACATGTCAGAACAGAAGTTCTCAGCACAATACACTGTTCACACATTGCACTGTGTTCCAGTTTACTTAACAAGGGTTTGTTGAATATACTAAATAGGCTAAATTCACACTTCACCTGAAGCAATACATAACCTTACGATTTATAAACCACAAGGCCTGGGTTCCTGTGAAACACTCATTTGAAACCCATTCATAACACTGTAGTTTTGCACAATACATGAGACCAGCCAATGTGTAAAATACTTTCCTACAAAGACATCTATTGCAAGCTACAGAAAATGCCACATGCACTATGATGTTGTCATGCAAATACCATAGATGTCATAATGTTGTCATGATAAGCATGGCGTTCCTTTTCCTTGCCCTGCTCACAGATCCCATTGAACAAGTCAGAGAATGCTCTCCCTCAAGCTAATTAAGGTTCTCTCTCAATGGCTTTTGTCCTGCCACTGTGATGAGGCATTGTATACTTTAATATTTAAAGGGGTATGTACTGGGAAGTAAAGATTCTCTATAACATTATTGTTTCTATTTTTTATTTTGTACACAAAAATTAAAAGAAGGCAGATTAGGTAAAATGTATTTTGATTTAAGAACTATTAGTGGATGATGATGGTGATGATGATGATGATGATGGTGATGATATGGCATTGTTACAGTAGCCAGGAGACCACAATGTTATTGCAGAGTTGTAGTTTGCCTTGCCAATCTACCAGTCCTGTTATAGGACATGCTTGCACACTTCCCAAGGTGTTCCACAGGAGCCTGAGCTGACTTTGCACCAGAGAGAAAGGCAGTTGGCATAGCATCACCCAAGGTCCCCTCCCTTTCCGGGGCTGCCTTGCAAATAGGCACTGCAACTGGTAAGGTTCAGAGCCATCAGGAATCTGACTGTCATCACAGAACACCAGCTCATCTTCCCACCAAAGTGGTAGCTATCTATCTACTTGCCATGCAGTACTTGGGCTCAAAGCATCAGAACTGAAACCATCTCAAGCATCATTAAGCCACTGAGCTACTGTGCCTCTATTCTCTACTGTGCCTAATTGTGCTTCAATTAGGCTGTAAAACCTCCTTGCTTCTACTAGTCATCCTGATTTTTCTCTTAGCCAAAGTCAATGGCTTCAAATAAGATATAGTTGCAGAGGATAAGATTGAAATATGGGATTTTATTTTAACAAAGAAATGGACCTTAGATGACATAGGGCTCTCAGAAATTCTGCCCATTAGTGTAGTATAGTTTAGGGCTATCAAATCTGGATTGAAAACAAAACTAAACTAAACATTAGAGGTTAACAAAGAAATACAAAAAAGTATAAGTCTTTGCTTCCACCTAGTGATCATTGTAGCACTAATTTGTAGGTGAAAGACTGCCGCAGCAAAGTTCTAAATAGGCTTAATATCACATAAAGCAGCAGCCAAACAATACAATGTACCACAGTATGGTTGCAAACTTCCTGAACAGATAGAGATAAAAAAGAAAGCAAGGCAGGAGGCAGAATCCTAATACAGGTAGCAAGCAGTCTTAGGTACCAAATGATAACTCGGTTGGAGTCCAGAACAGATTAACAGAAACACAATGCCATAAATAGAATAGAATAGAATTCTTTATTGGCCAAGTGTGATTGGACACACAGGGAATTTGTCTTGGTGCAAATGCTAATAATAGTCATAGGGTACAATAAGCAATCAAATCATATTAGGAAACAGTCAATATAATTCATAAGGATACAAGTGACAAAGTTACAGTCATACAGTCACAAGTGGGAGGGGATGAGTGATAAGGAGTGATGAGAAGATTAATAGTAATGCAGACTTTGTAAATAGTTGGACAGTGTTGAGGGAATTATTTGTTTAGCAGAGTGATGGCATTTGGGGAAAAACTGTCCTTATGTCTATTTGTTCTGGTGTGCAGTGCTCTATAGCGTCGTTTTGAGGGAAGGAGTTGAAACAGTTTATATCTGGGATGTGAGGGGTCTGTAAATATTTTCACAGCTCTCTTTTTGACTCGTGTAGTATACAGGTCCTCAATTGAAGGCAGGTTAGTAGTAATTGTTTTTTCTGCAGTCCTAATTATCCTCTGAAGTCTGTGTCTGTCCTGTTGCGTTGCAGAACCAAACCATAGAGTGCAGATGATAGACTCAACAATTCCTCTGTAGAACTGTATCAGCAGTTGGGCAGTTTGAGCTTTCTGAGTTGACGCAGAAAGAACATTCTTTGTTGTGCTTTTTTGATAACTATTTTATGTGATATGAAATGAGTAAGGTAACAGTGAAGAAAAAGGAATAAGAACTAAATATAATGTAATGTAAACTAATCAGAAAAGGTAAAAAGAAGGAAGGTTGCTATTTTGTCTTCCAAAATAAACCTGATACAGTACTCAATTTCTTCTGTTCTGATATTTTTCAAGATAAGCTACTCAGAAGAGATTTTGATTTTTTTAAAAATATCACAAATGGTTTCATGTTCCATTATAAAAACAAAGCACAAGGATGATGGGATGGTTTGCATGGAAAAAATGAATGGTGATCAACATATTTCCCAAATGATGATAAGGACCTGCTCTAGATATTTAAGTATTAATCTTCATGAAACAGTCTGGAATGGCTTGCTTATAATATGTAAGCAAGTTTTTATCAATGTTTCTAGTGTTAACATTAAATTACTTTGAAATTACCGTATATACTCGAGTATAAGCCGAGTTTTTCAGCACATTTTTTGTGCTGAAAAAAAACCCCTCGGCTTATACTCGAGTGAGATTCCCCTCTGAAAAAAAAATGGTGTGGAGCTCCGGAGCTGGGCAGCCGCTTCACTGCTTCCGTGTTTCCTTTGCAACTTTTAAGCATGGGGGTAATCGGAAGCAGAAAAGTTCTTGCATGAGGATATATTTTTTCTTTTTTTAACTGTTTTTAGGGGGGGGAAAGACCCACCGTCATGTGAGAATGCTCAGACACGAAATCTATCCGCCCGAAAATAAGTGTGTGTGTGGGGCTGGGAATTTTAACAGAGGGAAGATGTAGGGAGAAGGCAAAAGCGACGGAAGATCCTTCAGGGGAAACTGGGGGGGAGACTCAACCTTGGTCCAGATGAGCCCCCTTCCCCGCCCCTAAGGAAGCAGAGGCAGCCAGCAAGGGCAGGCAAGCCCCACTTCTAGGCTCCCGGGCTCAGAAAACAACGTGAGCCGAGGTGGCTTCGGCTCCGCTCGGCTTTGTTTCCTCAGCCCCAGCTGCTTTCAGTCCGCTCGGGAGGAGGGGAGGAGGTGGTGGCGGCGGCTCGCGTTGTTTTCTGAGTTCTAGGCTCTAGGCTCGCGGGCTCAGAAAACAACGCAAGCTGCCACCACCACCTCCTTCTCCTCCTCCCGAGCAGACTGAAAGCAGCTGGGGCTCAGGAAACGAAGCCAAGCGGAGCCGATGCCACCTCGGCTCGCATTGTTTTCTGAGCCCGCGAGCCTAGAGCTCAGAAAACAATGCGAGCCGCCGCCACCACCTCCTCCCCTCCTCCCGAGCGGACTGAAAGCAGCTGGGGCTGAGGAAACGAAGCCGAGCGGAGCCGAAGCCACCTCGGCTCGCGTTGTTTTCTGAGCCCGGGAGCCTAGAGCCAGGGCGCTTTCATTGCACGGCGGAGCTTCTTGTCTCAGGAAACACCGGGCGTTGTTGCTGCCCCCTGAGGGGAGGGCAATTCTGGGCTGCGCGATTGGGGGACCGTGGCTTTGGGTGGGTGGGTGGGTGGGTGGGAGCGAGGACGTTGACTTTAAGCGCTGCCGACCAAGTGTTTCACAAATACCAGTGGGACCTCCGTCCACCACCACCCCTCCCTCTTTTGCCTCCTTCCTTCTGATCAATCAGGTTTTCCCAGTATTTGCTCACAGCTGCGTTTTCTCTTCTGAGGTGCTAGGCGTTGAACACGGGGATTTCTGATTCCCCTTACACGCGCGTGGATATGCCGTGGGGCGTTTTCTTCCAAACGCCCCACGGGCAGAGAACACTGACTTTCATGATAGTGAGATCATTTCCCAAATTAATTGATTCACTAACCCAAAGAAGAAGATGTTGATGACAGTGGGAGGCAGGAGTCACTCTCTCCTTGCAAGAAAAAAGCAAGAGCCATTCTTATGATCTCTCTCTCTCTCTCTCTCCCCCACAATACAGTCAAGCCCTTTCCAGCACGTGCGATCCTCCCCCGCCGCTTTGCACCTTGCAAATGCAAAAACCCCGGGATTTTGCATTTGCAAAGGTGCAAAGCGGTGGCGGCGGATCAGCGCGTGCTGGAAAGGGCTTGACTGTATTACGGAGAGAGAGAGAGAGAGAGAGATCATAAGAACGGCTCTTGCTTTTTTCTTGCAAGGGAGAGAGTGACTCCTGCCTCCCACTGTCAACAACATCTTCTTTTGGGTTAGTGAATCAATTAAATCTTTCATGATAGTGATATCGTTTCCCAAATTTCCCTTAAATCAGGGAAGAAATCAGAAATCAGGACTGAGAATAAGCCTGTTCCTATGATGCCATTTTTGTTCACTGCAGTGTGAAAAGTGTGAAAAAACACACTTCTTTTTCTTCATCTTCTTGTTCCCTATTTACTGGTCTCTTTCAAAGATGAAATTGTGAACATCAAACTTATTCTCAACTGTCCTAGTGAAAGTTTTTATTGGTATCTATTTTTATTTTTGAAATTTACCAGTAGCTGCTGCATTTCCCACCCTAGGCTTATACTCGAGTCAATAAGTTTTCCCAGTTTTTTGTGGTAAAATTAGGTGCCTCGGCTTATATTCAGGTCGACTTATACTCGAGTATATACGGTACATTTGAATGTATGCAATCCCATTATCTTTTTAATTGTATCAAAGACTGAAATAGATCCTATGAAGTAGTATTAATAATATCTTTATTTGACAATCAGACTTGGGTTCAATACACGGGTAGGGAAACTTGGCTCTTCTATCACATATGGACTTCAACTCCCAGAATTCCTGAGTGAGCCATAAAAGGTTCCCCATCCCTGGCCTATGTCCTACATTTGTATATTAAACAGTCCCATTCAAGTCAAAAATTGATTTCCCCCACAACTGAAAAACCAGTAGGCCAGGGATTTCCCTACCCCTGGTTCAGTAGATACAGTATATGATAAGCTTTTCCCAGCCTGATGCTCTTCAAACTGCATTGAATTCCTACAGTCAGTAGGAATTATGATTTATAGTCTATGTTAGTTACAAGCAGATTTCAAGTCAGCTTTTTGTGCTGGTACAAGCCAGTTTTATAGTCACACAGTTGTAACAAAGCTCAACAAATAGAATGTTAACAACCAATGCAGATGAGTTATCAGAGGATTAAGTAGTTCATAAATATTTATTAAGTATCCACAAGCATTTTGATGCACCATCCCCCCCAAAATAGCATCCATGACTCTTAAAACTAATCTTTAGAGATTGTTCAAGTTTTCTTGGCCGACAAAGATTGGCAAAATTGTGGCATTTTCATCAAGATCTTGTAATATTTCAGCAACGTATGAAAACTTGCATGAAAGCATGTATATTTTCTTGAGATTTTGTGAGACTGAAGATCTCGGAATGAAATTATTGAATCTCAAGGACTGGTAATCTTACAGAGTGGCTAGGATATGAAAAAAATATTAACTACTGGCAGTTGAGTCCTCACTTCAATTTGAGTGTTTGCTTCAATTTGGCCCAAGAGGGTATTATGGAAGGAAAAATAAGACTTTCATGGTGTATTTGTCCCATGGTTACATCAGATAATATCACTAGGTAATACTAACTAAATTATTGAATTGTTATAGAGCACTGCTATTATATTTATAGTTACAAATATTTGGACTTTCCCTTTTTCATCCCCACTTTTGTAAATCTTTATTAAGAATTCCAGAAAACTTACACTCTAGCTTTGGATTGTTATGATTGGTTTGTTATGTGATTGGATTATTCTCATAAACTATCGCTTAAGTGAAGAGACTAAATTAGTGGACCAGCAAAGTGCTGTGGGTATAATTTACCTGAACTTCAATAATGCCAATAATTTGATAAAGTAGACCATAACCTACTACTTGGGATGTGCAGGGGGTTGGTCTTGAAAATCTCCAAGGTATTTTTCAACTCCGTTATTCTGCATTCTGTAAAGTGGAACTAATCAACTAGAAGGAACCAACCTAGAACTAAGGAGATATCAGACTTGAAATTCTAGACCTAGAAAACCTAGAACTACGCCGCCTTCGGTCCGATCTAAGTATAGTATATAAAATCATACATTGCAATGTCCTACCTGTCAATGAATACTTCAGCTATCGTAACAATACAAGAACACACAATAGATACAAACTCAAGGTAAACTGCACCAAACTTGATTGCAGGAAATACGACTTCAGCAACAGAGTGGTCAATGTCTGGAATATTCTACGTGACTCTGTGATTTCTTCCCCAAACCCCAAAAACTTTAACCTTAGACTGCCTACTATTGACCTCACCCCTTTCCTAAGAGGTCTGTAGGGGGCGTGCATAAGCGCACCAACGTGCCTACCATTCCTGTCCTATTGTTTCTTTTTATTTTTCTTATATATATCCATTTCATGTATTCATAATTATGTTTATACTTATACCTGTTATCTAATAATTGTTTGACAAATCAAATCAAATCAATCAATCAATCAATAAATAAATAACCAACCTAGAACTAAGGAGACATTTCTGACAGTTAGAAGAATTAATCAGTGAAACAACTTGCCTTCAGAAGTTGTGGATGATTCAATATGGAGGTTTTAAAGAAGAAATTGGACAACCAATATTGGAAGTTGGATTGTAGCACAATTAAAACCTTCTATCAGACACAATGCTGATGATGACAATATCAGACATGCTATAATTACCTTTTTATGACATTTAAAAATGTTTGTGCGAGAAAGAACAGTATATATACATACATATACATTTGCCTTTTTATATGAAAACATTTTATTTATCTAAAACTGAACATTTCTACTGTCCCCAAATTATTGAAGATAAATGGCACACATTTTATTTGCAGTGTCCACTCCTCCTTTTGTTTTATTGTAAAATGTAATTATGAAGGCTTTTTCTTCAGAATCAGGATTGATATGTCAGGACATAAACTAGACGTAATAATTTTTGTTCCTTTTGGATATACAATAGTGTCTTTACTGAATCCAAAAAGCTTGAGCATTCCCCTCTATCTTTGGTTGCACTGAATATGGGTGGCATCTATATTTTGCTTTTCTTAGGGTACCTCCATAAGACAATTTCTTCTTTAGTTCCTCAATTAAGCCTGTCATTGAAAATAAATTTGCAAATTAAACATTTTAGTATCCACAGTATTCCATACAATTAGATTTGGTACTACCTACTGATGAAATTGACAAACTTCCTTGAAACTCTGTGGGTATTTTATGTAATGTTGTAGGGGTTTTTCCCTATAGAATAGTTCTTTTGGTAGTCGAGTATAAATTGAATGAATACTTCAGATAACAGAAGCAACTTGATCTTCCTTATTTCTGATCATGTCAAACTACAAACAACCCATTAGACATTTAAATCTTTTAATACCCATCACAAGACTGAATTTGTCTACTCTGTCTCTATTTGTCCTCCACAGAATTTACCAATTGATATTTAACAACAATCTCAAGAATATCAGGACTAAATAAACATTTCCAGCAATACATGTAACCATTGGCAAATATCTTAAAAGCTGTTCTTTTTTAAAAGATGGATTACTTTATTAGTTCATAATTTTGTCTTTCCTAGAAAATATTTATTTATGTATTTATTTGATTTGTCAATCGCTAACAAGATACAGGCATAAGAATAAACATAGTTTTGAATACATGAGACAGATACTTATAAGAATAATAAAAAGAAACAACAGGACAGGGACATTAGGCATGTTGGTGCGTTTATGCATGCCCCTTACAGGCCTCTTAGGAAGGGGGTGAGGTAAATAGTAGACAGTCTAAGGTTAAAGTTTTTGGGGTTTGGGGAAGAAGCCACAGAGTCAGGTAGAGTATTCCAAACATTGACCATTCTGTTGCTGAAGTTGTATTTTCTGCAGTCAAGTTTGGTGCGGTTAACCTTGAGTTTGTATCTATTGTATGCTTTTGTATTGTTATGATTGAAGCTGACGTATTCATTTGCAGGTAGGACATTGCAATATACTATATTTAGATCAGAACGGAGGCGGTGAAGTTCTAGTTTTCTAGGTCTAGAGTTTCAAGTCTGGTGGCATAAGGTATTCTGCAATGAGTAGAGGAGCGGAGAACTCTTCTTGTGAAATATTTCTGGACTTTTTCAATTGTGTTTATATCAGATACATGATATGGGTTCCAGACTGATGAGTTGTATTCAAGTATAGGTCTAGCAAATGTTTTGTATGCTCTAGTTAGTAGGTTGATATTACCAGAGAAGAAGCTACGTAGGATTAGATTAACAACTCCTAATGCCTTTTTGGTTATGTAGTTACAGTGGGCTCTAGCACTTAGATCATTAGAGATGAGTACTCCAAGGTCCTTGACAGAGTTTGGATCCTCAACAAGGTCTTGACTATTTAGCTTGTATTTTATTTTCTGATTTTTTTTGTCAATATGTAAGACAGAGCATTTATTTGTCGAGATTTGAAGTTGCCATTTGATTGACCATTCTGATACATAGTCAAGGTCTTTTTGGAGGGTATTGTCTGTGGTGTTGAATAGCTTTACATCATCAGCTAAGAGAACGCAGTTGCTCTTAATATGATCACAGAGGTCATTTATGTAGAGTATGAAGAGTTGGTCCTAAAACACTGCCTTGGGGGACACCACCATTGATAGGTACAGAATTTGATAGGACGCTCCCAATTTTGACCATTTGTTGTCTGTTTGACAGGAATGCTTCTATCCAGTTATGTAGGTGTCCAAAGATACCATAAGATTTTGGTTTTAGTAGTTGTTTGTAATTAGCATTTGCTATTATTTCCTCTTCTTCAGTTTCATGACCTTTTTGTTCTCATTCTCATCACATTCTTGTAAATGATCTTCAGAATCAGTATCAATTTCATCTGGAGGCAGGAATATTAAATATGTTTGCCACCTTGGTTTAGAGAGGGGGGGAAGGTGAGAAGTTTATTAAAAATGCAAAAAAATTCTTTATTAAATTTGATTTTTATGCTACTTTTATTATTTCAATATCTGAGGGAGATTGACAGTTAAGAAATATGAAACATACATACATAAATTTTAATAAATAACGTAAGTTTGAGACCATACTCGAGTCCTAATGCCACAGTGGTTAGAATGCGGTACAGGTAGTCCTTGAGTTAATGACCACAATTAACCCCAAAATTTATGTTGCTAAGTGAAAAATTTATTAAGTTGAGTTTTACCCATTTTACGGTTTTGCCACATTTGTTAAGTGAATCACTGCAGCTGTTAAATTAGTAACACTATTGTTAAGTGAATCTGGCTTTCCCATTGATTTTGCTTGCCAGAAGGTCACAAAAGGTGATCACATATGACTCCCTGGAGTCAAGTATGGTCTCAAACTATTTGAACCAGTTCTCAAGCACCCAATTACATGACCAGAGGGATGCTGCAAAGGTCATAAGTATGAAAAATGGTTGTGTCACTTTTTTTCAGTACCTTTGTAACTTCAGTCACTAAATAAACTGTTGTTGAGGACTACCCGTATTGCAAGCTAACTTTGTCCAGTCTGGAGTTGAATCCTGGCGGGGCTTGAAGTTCACTCAGCCTTCCAGCCTTTCAAGGTTGGTAAAATGAGAAGCTAGATTTTGGGGGGCAATGCTAACATTATAAATAGCTCAGAGCAGAGGTTGCCAACCTCTTGGACCTCAGGGATCACCAAACTTATAATTTTAAATCCCGCGGACCAGAGACCCTGGGAAAATCCCCCAAAAAAGTCTGCAGGAAAATTCCCCACCCTGTTTTCCTACTGATCGATTGTTCTTTACCATCTCCAGCTCCATTCACAGGGAGGGAGAGAGAGACTTTTGGCTTCATGCAAGGAAAGCAGCAGAAGCAGCAGAAGTCTTTCTCTCCCCCAAACTCTGCCAGAAATGAGTCTTTGCCGGCGCACCCTCTTGGAGCAGGATGCTTTGCAGGGTCCCAAAGACTCATTTCTGGTGGGCGGCACAGCCTTGTGTTCCCGTGCAGCCTGGATTAATTGCTTTGAGGGGTGCTTTGGGGGTGACATTTCTCTGCGGACCACCAAAATTTTCTCAAAGACTACCAGTGGTCCCCAGCCCACTGGTTGGTGACCACTGGCTCAGAGTGTGCTGTAAAAGCACAATGGAACAGTATATAAGTCTAAGTACTATTTCTACTGGTATTGCTACAAAATACTCCTTCCTCTTCCTATTTTTCCACAACAATCCTGTGAGGTGAAATGGGCTGAGAGTGTGACTGGTCAAAAGTCACTCAGTTGGCTTTGGTGTCCTAAGGCTGAACTAGAACTCAATGTTTCCTGATTCTAGGCCAGCACCTTAACACCAAACAGGCAAATATAATACAACCAGATGAAATATGGCCAAAGATCAGTAACACCTTTTCTGCCTCTGAGGAAACTTAATCCTGAAAACTTTTATTGTTGTTAAGGTCACCTTATAGAAATAAGGAACCCCCGGGGTGGGGGAGGGGAGAAAGCCCTACTCCTAGCAGGCAAACTAAGGCTGGTCCTGACAGATTGGTTGCACACACTGAAGCAGGTTTTAGTGCACCAGAGTTTATACCACATTGTACATTAAGATCATTTGGCAGATTTGGAGCTGATTCATCAAATGGAGCAGCTTGCCTACAGACTTTGTGGGTGCTTCATCACTGGAGTTTTTTAAGAAGAGGCTGGACCTGTCTGAAATGGTATAGGACAGTGATGTCAAACTCAATTTGAGGTGCTCATCAGGGTTGTGTTTGACCTCAGGGGTGGGCGTGGCTGAGATGGGCATGGCCAGCTCAACATCATTCATGTCGGGGGCACCTGTGTTGGCCCAGGCAGGCAGGCTGGTGGGGGGGATCCAGCAGAGGAAGGTGAGACCAGGGAGTGTGCTAGAGACTTGCCAGAGGAGGTGGCCAAGTGCTAAGGCAGGACTTCCCTTCCTTCCTTCCTTTTCTTCTTTTTCCTTCCCTCTTCCTTCTCCTTTCTTCTTCCTTCCCCTCTTTTTCCTTCCTTGCTCTCTTCCCTTCTTTTTCTTTCTTTCCTCTTCTCCTTTCCTGATGCTCAAAGGGGAAACATTTCTCCTTTTGTTTTGTTTTGAGTTTGTTTTGCTAGCCGTCTCCCAAGCTCCATGTTCGTTGGTGGAGGCACTGCGGGCTGGTCCTTCGCCATTTCCATGGCTGCCCCATGGGCCAGAATCAAGCCTTGGGTTTCACACCCCTGGTATAGGATCTCCTGCTTGAGCCAGGGGGCTGGACTAGAAGGCCTCCAAAGTCCCTTCCTACTTTGCTATTCTGTTCCATGGGAAGGTCCCTTCCAGCTCTGTTCTAAGAGTCTATTCAGAATTAAAGCATGGACAGATACAAAACAAAGCCTTCTCAATGCCATGTATTTCCCGGTAACTTTCTCAAGCAAGAGGGAGCCAACGGTGGCAATAATTGCCGGAGACGTAATTTGAACAAACTCCGAAAGCACTGGGATAGAAAAAAAAGGGAGGTTTATTACCAAACTTGATTGCAGGAAATACAACTTCAGCAACAGAGTGGTCAATGTCTGGAATACTCTACCTGACTCTGTGGTTTCTTCCCCAAACCCCAAACACTTTAACCTTAGACTGTCTAATATTGACCTCACCCCTTTCCTAAGAGGTCTGTAGGGGGCGTGCATAAGCGCACCAATGAGCCTACCGTCCCTATCCTATTGTTTCTTTTATTTTTCCTTATTCGTATCCATTTCATGTATTTATAACCATTTTTATACTTATACCTGTTATCTAATAATTGTTTGAATAAATAAACAAACAAACAAACAAACAAACAAACAAACAAACTGTCGATTGAACTCCCCCTCCGCTAGGGAAGGTTCACTGCGGTTCGGATTTAAACCGCAGCGCGCCTGTATCCCTTAATCCAAACGGGTGAGCCTAGCCTTCCAGTCACCGCCAAGAAACTCGCTGGTTACTTTCTTCCCGCGCTCTAGGAAGTTTTTTTTATATATATATAAATGAGAGCGGGCGTGATTACAGCGCATGCGCAAGTAAGGCAGGTTCACGTGTTTTCCCCGGCAAGAAGCGAAAGTAAGGGAAAGGCCAACCGATAGCTTTCCCGGAGTTGAAGGACTCTTGGAGTCATCGCTTAATCTCGAACACCTCGTTGAATCGGTCCGTCTCCGGGCCGCGCGGTTTTTATTGTTTAAGACAAGTCGGTGCGGTGCCTTTTGAAAACGTAACTCTACCAAGAGCAATAATAAATAACTTGCCGACTGAAACTTCGCGTTCCATTTGGAATGGGCCAAGCCGCTCTTCGTCCTTGCCCTTGAGCTACGTCGGTCCGTTTTGGACTGTTCCATTTTTTTAAAGGGATTTCATAAAACTGTTGGGGTTGAAATGGAAAGGCGAATACGTTTTTAAAACAATCCCGACTCTTCGGGATAAATCACATAATTTCTCCAATATCTGGGTTTGCGGTAGTGTATTCCTCCTTTCGAGCATACCGGATCTTGGCAAAAGCGTCTCCCAAGACACCCCGCCCTCCAGCCTTTCTCGGTGAATGCAACCTCCTGCCGATCACGTGCTCCCCCTTCGGCCGCTGGGTTCTTTCGCTGCACCAGCGTGCGTGAGAAACTATGGCGGGGTTGCTCAGGTCAGCCGTGTGGCTTCGTTCGCGGCTCTTGCTCTGGCGAGGGGGATGCGCCCTTCCGGGACCCGTCCCGTCGCCGTTGCCCTCGGCTGCCCTCCGACGCTTTAACAGCAACCCCAGCAGAGCGTGAGTATCCCCCGAGGAAAGCACGCAGCTTCTCAGCAAACCAGGGGGAGGTCGTGGACGTGCTTGGGGTGGGTGGGTGGGTGGTGGGTTCGTATCCCTTTAATGCTTTATAACGACCGCCCGAATATTTGCAGCCCCAGGCTTGTTTTAGGTTCCTCAACACGAGTGGATTATGGGTCTTGTAATCCAGCCCAGTCGATAGCGGGATGGTAGGCTAAATCAGGCATGCCAATCTGAATTCCGGGTCAGAATTGTTAGCTGGAGGACCAGACCGAAGGCCCATCAAATCCGGTGTCCTGTTTTTTATTAGTTCCCCACTGGGTTACCAGTGGGAAGCTGCAGGGTAAAACACGCCGCAAAGAGCTGTTTTTCAGAGGCAAATTGCCTCTGGGAATGAAAGAGGGGGTGGGTGGGGTATAGGTGGTACTCGAGTTACGACCGCAACCGAGCCAAAAATTTATGTTGCTAAGTGAGACATTGAGGTTTTGCCCCAGTTTACAACTTTTCTTGGCACAGTTATTAAGTGAATCGCTGCAGTTGATAAATTAGTAATCAGGTTGTTAAGTGAATCTGGCTTCCCCATTGACTTTGCTTGTCAAAGGGTCACAAAAGGAGCACTCACATGATCCTGGGACCAGAAAAGGTCACAAATATGAACCAGTTGCCAAGCATCTGAATTTTGATCACATGATCATGGGTATGCTGCAAAGGTGGTAACTGAAAACTGGTCAGAAGTCACATTTTTTTTCAGGGCTGTTGTAACTTTGAATGGGCACTAAATAAATTGTAAGTCAAGGACTGCCTGTACTTGGCTCTTGTTCTTTTTCCTTTAACCAATCTCTGCTTAACCTGGTAGTTGTTGCTACAGATTGAGTCTGTGATTTTCCACCTGTAATGATGTGTTATTCTGAAAAAAAATATCTTTTATTTGGCTTCAATATTTAACGGTTCGAGCATAACTACCATGCTTGGATTCTAATACTACGGAAAAGAAGATGCATTTGCATAACCTACTCCATGAACCACGATTTACTGAATTAATCCAACTATCTCTTTATGCAACAGTCTAAATTAGTGTTTCTGCACCTCAGCAACAATTTGGATTAAACTCAACATTTCTAAAGCTGTTGAGGGTGAGAAATACTGCTCCAAACAATAAATCAATTATTTAGTTAGATTGACACAGCTAGTTACATTTTACTTTAGTGTGGTTGAGGGAATCTGGCTGGAGAATTTTCCCCTCTATCTGTGCTTTCCGTATCTTGCTTAAATTTATAACTAACATTTTGTTCTTTGCTTTTTCTCCATAAAGTTATTTTTTAAAATATTGCAGCCATTACAGGGTTGCTCTGTTCAGCATATTGTTCTGCTTGCCATTTCCTAGAGCTAACTTTACAATATCCTTTCTGAATTACAGAGGCCACGGAACAATACAGGTAGTCCTTGACTTAACAGTGGATTTAGTGACCATTCAAAGTTAGAACAGCGCTGAAAGAGTGACTTCTGACCATTTTTCTCGGTTACAACCTTTGCAGAAATCCCATGTCACATGATCAAAATTCAGATGCTTGGCAACTGGTTAATACTTATGACCATTGCAGTGTCCTGGGGTCATGTGATCACCTTTTGCAACTTCCTGACAAGCAAAGACAATGGGGAAGCCAGATTTACTGAACAACCATGCATAAGCATACAATCGTGCCCACCGTCCCTGTCCTATTGTCCCCATTTATTTGTACCTATTTCCTGTATTCATACATTTATTCTTATATCTAATATCTTGTAAGCGATTGACAAATCAAAATAAATAAAAAACCATCTTACTAACTTATCAATTGCAGTGATTCGCTTAACAAGTGTGGCAAAGAAATGTCATAAAATGGGGCAAAACTCAACAGATGTCTCACTTAACATAAATTTTAGGCTCAGTTGTGGTTGTAAGCTTACTGATGGTAATTGGGACTGCTCTGTTGGTAAGTGACATGTTCATAAGACAGATCACCTGCTGGCTTCCCCATTGCCTTTGTTAAAAGCTGGCAGTGAAGGTTGCAATAACAATTGTATGACCATGGGAGCCTGCAGCACCATAATTGTGAGCTGGTTGCTGAGTGTTGAAATCACGGAACTGCAGGGATGTGATGGCCACAGCTATAAGGGCCAGTTGTAAGTACCCTACATATACCCTTCATTCAGATGAAAAAACTGATGTTAAACAAGCAAGGACTACCTGCACACTATTTAAAATATTTCAACTTGAGTCATCTTTCAGTCACTGAGCCTTTGAGTGCTGCCATGATATTACACTGGTAGTCAGTATTTACTATCAAGATGGAGTGTTTTGTGGGAGCATTTAACTATGCATTCCTCTGTCTATAATTCAGTGGTAGAAAACTGAATTATGTAATTGTTGACTATGATACCTATGAAGGTGTAATCCAACATCATTTTGAAAATCACTAATCCATCTTGGAATAGACCTTGCCACATTTACCACCTGATTTATAACATTCATGTAGTTCCATTTACTTAAATGTGGCTGTTCTTCCTAGCCTTTTGTTAGTATTATGTACCTGTTAGCTGGCTGGGTTTACTATGCAGAGAGGAAACTCTTTGCAGTTCCAGGTATACATTGTGCTTTATGGCATCATATCCTTTTTGACATATAGAGCAAATTCTCTCCAGTATACCTTTCTTATTATTTCTGTAGAGATCATCTGCAGAAATAATTTCATTGGTTATATACCACTCCATTAGACTTCCTCAGTGTCTGTATTTTCTGTGTTTTCTTCTGATGTTAGGTACTCTACTGTTTTGTCTTGGAAGGGCCTGGCATTTATATATAAGGCCCTATGCACAGTCTTACACCTGGAGTTTCTTTGGCATGCACCTTTACCTTTGTGACCTTATGGCTTACTTGATTAACTACATTTATTTCCTATACCACTGCTGCCCCCCTTGGAATGATTATTAAGATGTATGTAATCATCCTCTAGGAATTATTTTTCCCTAAACTTTCATCTTGTTGGCTTTTCTCAGGAATCAAAAGTTGTTTACATTTTTAAAAATATTACTTGCCATCATTCTAGTGTCCTCTTAGTTTAGGCATTGTATACTCTTTTTGTACAGATCTGTCTTGTCCTAAAAGGTACTTTGAAAGTTCTAAATTCCTGAAAGGTACGCTAATACTCTAAATTCTTCTTCCTGGTATTATCACCTCATCCATCCAAGGACTGAGACTGCTCTCATATCCAGTTCTGTGCTTGGAACAGGTAAAGCCACTGAGGCCATGCAAGCAGGCATGTTACCATGTGGTTGACATGCCTCTCATGCATCTAACCTGGTGTATCTGATAGTCAACCACACACATCCAGTTCCTAACAGTCCTTGTGCCCAGAGGGTTATATTTAATGCGAAGTCACCAAGCTGACTTTTGTGGCTAAGGCAGCGCTTGAACTCACAGTCTCCTGTTCTCTAGCCTGGTGTCTTAACCATTAGTCCTGCTCTTTATTAGCCTATTCTATCATTATTGTTCAACGTATTTGTGTTGATAAAGATACTTTGACTCCTCAAGTTCATTGGACTGTGACAGGGTACAGGTAGCCCTCAACTTGTAACCATTTGTTTAATGATGGTTTGAAGTTACAGCAGCACTGAAAAAAGTGACTTATGACCATTTTTCACTCTTACGACCATTGCAGCATCCCTGTGGTCACATGACCAAAATTCGGATTCTTGGCAACATAAACTGTTTTTATGATGGCTGCAATGTCCTGGGGTTAATGTGATCACCTTTTGTGACCTTCTGACAAGCGAAGTCAATGAGGAAGTCAGATTCATTTAACAACCATGTTACTAACTTAACCTGCAGCGATGTACATAATGGTGGCAAGAAAGGTCATAAAGTGGGGCAGATTCCACTTAACAACTGTCTTGCTTAACAACATACATTTTGGGTTTAATTGTGGTTGAGGACTAACTCTCACATCAATCAGTTCAGTAGGTAAGAGCTAGAATCTGGTACTTCTGAGTCTGAGTTTAGTTATTACATAGGATAAATTACTAATGAAGTATAAGTATCTCTTAATTTTTTTCAGAATTGATCTGAACTACCTTTCATCATTTTAAGCTTTGCACTATAGCTTTTGTGATCACTAACTATAGATATGCTAATCGGGACTTAGTGGAGTACAGAATTGGTGGTTTCTGCCATCAATCTTACAAAATATATATACACTTATGTTGTTCAGAACTGAATTGTTGGCTTTTGGTATTCTCTGAAATGATCGTTTTCTTGCAGATGATTCATAGGTGAGGTAGCAACAATTTACAGGAGAATGAAGTTGCCTGGGTTTTTTGTTCTGTTTAATAGTTTGCCTTGTTGGTTGGAGCATGATCTTTTTTCCTTGGTAATTTATTGATTATGATATTGTTTCTTTTCTGATTGGTTTTCTGATACTGTTTATTTGGTGTTGGGTGTTGGTTCAGTACAGAGATGGGATCTGACCGGTATAACTACCGGTTCTGTCGCTCTGCGTCGCGCGAGTGCAATTTACGACCTGCTGAGTTGCCCAGACAACTGAGCAGCGCTGCGTGCAAGTGCACAGCAGTTGGAAAAGCCCTTTTTTCCTGCTTTTTCAACCGTAGCGGTATCGCGCAAAGCAGCTGCGGTTGAAAACACAGGAAATAAGAGCCCAGGCCAGCGGGTGGGCCAAAACAGCAGCAAACATAGAACCGGTTCTATGTTTGCTGCTCTTCAGAGCAACCGGTTCTACAGAAATGGACAGAACCGATAGAATCCCACCCCTGGTTCAGTATGCTCTGGATTGTTGGCTGTTCTTTTGATTATATCTTTGATTATATCTTCTAAATTGCATGTAGAAGGGCTTTATCTCTATGTGTTTATCAGGGAAGTAGGTAAAACAGGAGGAAAGAATGGTTTCTGCAAAGGGCCAGAAGGAGGTGGGCATTTCATGTGTATCGCTGTGGATGAAAAAGTGATTCCAACTCTTGGAAATCTGTCAGGGCTTGTTTCAGTGACTGAGCTGCTTGAGCTGAATTTTACATATCCTTCCCTTCTCTCCATTCCAGCAGAAGAAAAATTGCAAACTACTTTCCAGAAAGCAACTAATGGTCCCTTCAGGCCTCCAGACTGTCTCTTGATCCCAAGATATATAATTAATTATTAGATTTTTTCCCCAGTCATACATGTTATGATTTTATTCTATAAATTTCAAATTAATTGAACATACAGTATTGTCAAGTGCATATACCAGAACCACTGAAGGATAGATCCATATAGATACTGTTGATCATCTGTATTACATGACTATCTGCCTTGCCTTGGAAAACAGCAGATATAGACCTAACAGTTTGACCTCAGACATTTCCTTCCCTAAACAGACCCTAAGCTGGAATGTCTCTTTACTGCCTCTAAAGCCGGTGTGTGTGTTTGTGTGCGTGTGCTTGAGGGGGGTGGGCAAAGCCAATGGTTCTACCACAAGGGTTGAGGCATGTATTTTTATGATAATCCTGGACTTACAACCACAATTGGAACTAGAATTTCCATTGTAAGTCGTTGCAGATTTAAGTTGAGTTGGACCTGATTTTATGACAATTTTTACTGTGGTCGTTAAGTATATCACACAACTGTTAAGTAAATCCAGTTCCCCCAGTGAGATTTTGCCAGAAATCAGCAAAAATGGTTGATGGTTAAATTGTGATTACGTAACTGCAGGATATTTCAACAGTTGCCAACCCCTCCACCCCTCATTTTCATCCTCCGCGGACTTCTGAAGCACTCGCCCGGAAATGTTGCTGCAGGAGGCCATGAAGGGCAAAAATGAGGTGCAGGGGGGGCCATATGGCCATTTTCGCCATCAGGGTGCTGCAGGAGGCATCCATTCTCCTCCATCCTGAGCAGTTGGTTCCAATCATTGGAGCAGTGTGTGTGAATATGAATCAAGACATGTACAGGACCCCATTCTCTACCAGTCTAAGCCTTCCTAAGTCCAAGTGAACTATGTTGTGTGAATCTAGTGAGGCTACCACTTTTGGTTAAGAAAAAGTGGAATTTATTGCAAAGATTTGTTGGTTTTAAAGTCTGGTTAGGGATGAAAGGTGGAAGAATATAGTAGCATATACTGGCATGACACCCTTGATTACATTAATTGGTGAAACTGCCTTAATCTGTGCATAATGTGGAAATATTGTTATGCTGATAATGCCCATTGATTTCATAACTAGCACTGATGTTAACTTTGGGTTCTTTTCTTCTGTTAACATTTTAGATACAAAATTAGTAGCTTGTAATAAAATACTGTGGCACATCATAGATTTTGTTTTGATTTGCAGATTCCTAATGTACCCAACAAGACTCTTTACAATTGCAGTCCAAGAAAACAGAGATGTTCAAGAGCCGTTTCCTATTCAACAAAAGCAGATACAATTTTTCGATTGGGCCTTTAATAAAATGGACACTTCTATCAGGAAAAATGGGTGCATTACTAAATCCCTGTTAGAAGATATATTTCATGACGCCTGCAAAACAGGTAAAGAATTGTCTTCTTAATGTGTGATGACCCAGAGTATACCAGAAATATAACAAAAACCAAAACGTAACTAAAAGTCCTTTAATGCCTTCAACTTGGCTTCACTGTTTAATTGTTCCCAGTAGAGGAGTAAATTATTTTCAAAATAACATTTCAAAGGAAAGAAACAGTTCACATTCAAAGAGCCGATAATGAAGCAAAAACCAAAAACAAACCGAATTGAATAAAGTTCCTCGACAGACCAGGATAGATAATTGCCAACTTCAGGAAGATAACCAGGGACAGTACGTTGGAAGAATGCCAACCAAGATAAATCTTCTTTAGGAATAAAACACTAATTTGTCTCCAGCGTCTGTTAGCATGCAGGTCCAAACTCTTATGCAGATCTTACACCTGCAACCCATGAAGATGATCATGGCCCTCTCCTCCCGAGTAGACCACATTTTATCCTGATCCTCTCCTCCCTGCGTGCCCTAGGATGGATAGGGGATGGGCCTGGGTCCTTCTCTGACTGCTCAGAGTCAGTCTCCACCAGGGGCATGACATAATGTTAGTTCTTATTGAACATCACCAATATAAATGTTATATTAATATATTAATTATTGGCATTGTTTTTTAATAAATGCAACATTTTCATTTTTCTGGACTCTTGCTTTAGAGGGCCTACAATAAGAATTTTCATTCTGTATGTTTGAGCTGTAGATGTGATGTATAAAAATGTTACAAGTGTGATTTTATAGAAGTTAGAAACCCCTTCTGCATATGTCCTCTGCTAAGAGGCTAAAATATCAAAATAAGGAAAACCATTATTGTTTTAGTTATCTAGATATTTTCAACAGAAAATTCAGTTTCCCCTTCCCCCCTTCAACCTGCAAGTCCATACAGTGGTTTTTTTTATAGCTATAAATTACTTTGAATTTCAGAGTCCATTGTATAGTGTTCATACTATACATTTAGGTATTTAAGATCTTATTTAAAATCTTCATTTCCCCTTAAGATGTCGTTTTAAGATTTGGGAAAATGGGCTTTCCTCTGGTCTTGTATGTTTTTACTTTGCAGTGCATTCCTTTTTTCTTCAATAATTGTAATTTTTATTCCCTGCTTTTCCTAATATTCTTTGTTTAGTGTTTTCTTTTTCTTCATGGAACCATTTTGTAAATCAGCTCACTCCATTTTGTGATGGCATCCACATAAGCTCCTCATGATTCCAAAAAATTTGAAGAAGTCTAAATGAAGGTCTTTAATAATAGCTAGATGCATAATACGATATACATAAAAGTGTAGAAAACAATTAAACAAGTAGTCTTCAAGTTATGACCGGTCACTTAGTGACTGTTCAAAGTTATAATTGACCCTTAAAAGAGGGCTTAGGTCTTTGATTTGAAATTTCAACGATTGGGCCTCGATTGGGTTTGCTTAACAATTGCTGTAGAAATTGTTATAAAATCAGGTTGGTCATGTGACCGACCTGTTTTACAACCATCACAACGTAATCGTAATGGGCAGACTCCATTATAATTGTGTGCCAAGGACTACCTGTTCATGTATATCTTTAATTCAGTGTATCTAGTCAAATACTAATGCTTCCTGTCTTTAATGTTGTATCTGTATATTTTCCTTATTCCATAAAGTTTGATTTGTTTTTCATTATTACAAAGAAGACTAGTTGTTGCATTTCTAAATTATTTTGTTCTAATTTAGGATTTCCAAATGGTAATCAGGCCTTGCTGCTGTTAAGAAGCTGTGGCTCACTGTTGCCTGAGCTACCTCCACATGAAAGAACAGCACTTGCTCATACCATGTGGACAAAGCTGAAAGGTGCTGGTATGTTATTTAAGTAAAATAAACCATATAGATTAGCATGCATTTTTAAAATATATGGTTTGATAATATTCTATGTATTATCATTCTTTAATACTGGTTGCTATAACATTTTCCGGTAGTTTCCACATTTGGAGAGCTATGCTGACATCTAGGGGATTGATAGTAAAAGCAAACTGTATTTTATCTTTCTATTTTATTATTTTATCTTTTATCTTTTTAGCTTTGTGGAAACTAAGTTAATTGATCTTGTATTTTGCTTGTCAGATTATTAGATGGAATTCTGTGCAGTTTTCCACCTGGGTTTCTTAACTGAACTACCTGGTAGTAATTCTTAAAGATTTTGAATAACAACTTATGGTGTGCAGCATGAGTTTGGATACTTTAAACTTAGCTCCAATTTGGTGCTACAGAATGGAAAATATGTGCTTGTTCATCTTTTTTCTTCTGCTTCTCCCCTGTCTAAATGACTTAAATTCCCTATGTTACTTTGGTGCTAACAATAAATCATTGTTACTCCAAACTTAAAAAGTGAGAATTGAAAGAAATCAAATGTCCAGAACTAACATGCCCTTTCCCAACTTAATGGAGAAATCTTAGCTGGGATCTGCTACCAACCAGTTAGTTTCTATCATTCATGATAAGTAGTAAACATCAAGGGTTGTATATATTTTTGTGTAATGGTGGAAACCTTTAATTAAGGCATCTTCCATCTACTCTTCCTTTAGAGGTTCTCATTGCATAGGAAAATCGTACCAAAAATGTCCAATTTTAAACTGAAGCTTGGGTGAGCAGCAAGGACTGCCAAAATCTGATGTGTCTTGATTTTTAGTCTATTTTCTGTGCATTACTGTTGTGTCAAACAATTGTATAAACTTTTTATTATACTGATTTTTTTTTTTTACAATTTTTCATTTAGGTGTTGTATTTGATGTAAGCCATTATAACGCTTTGCTAAAAGTTTATCTCCAGAATGAACATGATTTTTCTCCGGAAGTGTTCCTAGCAAAAATGGAAGAGGCAAATGTCCAGCCCAATCGAGTAGGTATTTTATAGATATTTTCATAAATTTACTGTATCATTTGATAAATAGCAATTCTCATATTTAATTCTGTTTTACAGGTCACATATCAGCGACTGATTGCTGCCTATTGCAACAAGGGAGATATTGATGGTTCCAGGTAACAACATAAACTAATAGCTTGAGATAAATTTTGTGGGACAATCTTATATGTGTTTATGTTGAAGTATCTCCCAGTATTACTTATTCCAAATCTTGGGGAATTTTCAAAGAACTCTTTCACAATAGGCCATATTCTAATATATGAGTAGGAAGCCAGCAATCCAACGATGTCTCTCAAAGAATGCCTTAATTTTGCCTATTTCAATTAAAATACCTCCTTTAAGTTAAAATGGTGATTCTTAGGCAGAACGGTAGATACATGAGTTCCTTTTTGCTAATAAAATTTTAGATTATTGTTCCATAAATTCTTTTAACTAAAGCAAATGTCGGTGTAATTCCTCTGCCTGTGTGTGTCTGTCTGTCTGTTTATTATCTATCTCTCTACATACATTTTTCCTATTTTTCAAGGGAAAATTTATCTGATTTTGTTTTCATTTGCAGCAAAATTCTTAATATTATGAAAAGCAAAGACCTCCCAATAACAGAGTTGATTTTCAGCGCCCTTGTCACTGGTCATGCAAAAACTGGGTAATTAATGTTTCTTATTCTCCTTAAATCATTGTCTAAGCTTAATCTTAATTAGCCAATCATAATTTAAATAGTTTGAATGGTTACAATAGAGTATGTTTCATAATGAACTTCCTTGTCTTATTCAGAGACCTCTGCTCATTCTGATATGAATGAGGATTTCCTGAATTGAAGCAGCTCTGCAAATTAATATGAAGCAATATCTTTTTGTATGAGTGTCTGCTAGGATCTGTGAGCTTGCTTGATCTTTGTTCCAAGAAACATCCTAAGAGCCTACACACATGAAATTACATTAAATGCATCTTTTAAAATGGGTTTGGAATTGAAAATAGCTATTGTAGGCAAATTTGAGAAGGAGGGTTTTAATCCCTTTTCTACCATAATGCTGATTTTGAATCAACAGTATTACTACAATATACATAAAGGTGCAATGTCATTTGCATGTCATTAAAAAAATAATATGGCTAGATAAGATTTAAAAACTCTAAACCACATATAAGCCATGTGAAGGGATAATTGACATCTTACATATTAAGAGCTTTTTTCTCCTCATGCTGCCAATAGAGTGGGCTGTTGGAAATGATTTTTCTGATACAGTAGTATTTTTTCAGAGAGCTCTTGAATATTTATTACTGGATCAGTCCAAATCTCAAATTGCTGAAAATATCCACATCTCATATGCACTGATACTTTTTTTGCTGTGACTCTCAATTATTATTTTTTTAGTAGTTTGCTCTCATCTTTTAACATAGTTCTTGAGCACTTTATTTAAAAAATGTAGAATTTTAAAACTTGATGCTTTTTTTCTAATACATGCCACAGCTATTCTTTAATTTTGCATTCATTTCTTTTCACACAACCATTTAATTAAATGTAAATAAATGTTAGATTCTGGACTTCTGGTTTCATTCAAGGACAAATGTCAATCATGAAATTTATGTAATTCTATATGGTATTTTTCTCCATAATATTTCAGAGATATGGACAGTGCAGTCAACATCCTTTCTGTCATGAAAGACACTAAAATTGAACCTGGGTCGGAGACCTATTTGGCGCTATTGAATGCATATGCTGAGAAAGGCAACATAAACCAAATTGAAGAGGTAATGCCCTTTGTTTGTAAAACTACAACTTATATCTAGACTTACGGCACTTTTCAAAAAAAAAAAATCTGACCTTTTTAAATACAGTTCTTCCATACCTGACTATATATTTATCCAGAAAAGAAGATGATCCTGAATTTCAGATGGTATTAAAAAATGAAGATTATACAGGGAATACTGTATGAATACACACATAAAAATAATCCTATATAAAGCCCAACTCCATATCATGTCACTTTAGGATTACCAGAGCCACCTAAAACTAATTCTGTGTATCTTTTTTATCCAAGAAGTTTATGCAGTTGATACTCTTTGCGTATATAAATAAATAAATATTAAGGCAATGCTGCAAATAAGAGGTAGATCTGTTTGGTTAGACCTCGGATAAGAATAGAATGTTCCAAACTAAAATTAATTGTCTATGAAAGTATCCCTTTTTTAAAGGAATATTGATTACGTATGCCTAAACTATTTCCCTTCACATATACAGAGTAGTAGGGAATCATGGGGCTGACAGAAAGAAATAGTATAATAACGTGTTGTGGCCCCGATTCCCGAGCCTATGCTGTCAGAGGAAGAAGACCTGGAAGATGAGGAGGAGGAACTGGGAATGCCTTCCTCCCCAGGACCTTCCTCTCTGGCAATGCCTTCCTCCCTGATAATGCCTCAGGTTTCATCAGACAACCGAGAGGAACAGCCTGAGATTAATCAGGAGGAAGGCATATCGGAGCAGCCCCTGACAGGGAGTAAAGAGGAAGAGTGTTGGCTTGATCCTAAGCAGCGTCGTAGGGAGAAACGTGAGCAGCAGCGTAGGAGGCGTGGGAGGATCAGAGAGTGAGCTGAGTCATTGAGCCACACCCCACGGGATAAAAGTGGGTGTGTTTTCGGCTGGAACTTTGTACAGGACAAAGTTTAATCTTACTTCAGATTTTCTTCATGAATGATTTTTGTGGACTGCCTTGTAATTTTCTGTGAGTAGATTTTTATTTGTTATCAGTTCGGACTTGGCAGGCAGAGGGTGTTGGAATGCCAAGGATATTATCAGTTCCAAAGAATTAACTCTGTGAAGTCCGAGCCAGCTTGCCTGCCTGTGTTTGTGTGAGTTTGTATTCTTTCATCTTTTGGGAAAGAAGAAAAGTGAGACAGAACAATAACGCATAAAGAAAAAAAAGACTACGGAAAGCTCAATAGGAAGCTGTGCTGGCTTAGCATGTATGAAGACTTACTCTATTTTGCAGTTATTATGAAGTTCCATTGTTTTCCAGTCCATGCACATTTGCAAGTGTATCTACAATGAGATAGAAGCCATCATCAAACTTAAAATGCTTCATTAATCTTAAGACACAATTTTTTTAGTAAAAAATTTAGTAAATTTTTTTTTAGTAAAACAATGCCATGTGTTTGAATTCTGCAGTGACAATTTTATGGTAAGGCCTCAAGAAATATTGTCTTAAGGCTTGCTTACATAATTAGCCAATGCAGTATATCAGTTATTGAATCAGTATTTGCTAGGCATGTTATAAACCTGAGAGTTTTTCTATAGATATTGCTCTATGGAAAAGAATGTGTTCTTTTATTTGACTGACACATAATAAGATACCTCTATTGTTGAAAGTAGTACTGGGAAAATTAGCAGCTATTGAAGATAGCTGAATTGAGTTAAATGTTCCTGATTAAATGTTCATGAAATTACATCCTTTAATAGCCAGATCATAAGCCAATAAAATGGTATTTTGCTGCAAAAGAAGCCTACTTTCTTCTATGGTTTTAATTAGAGCTACATTTTTCAAAAGTCTATAATTCATAGCTAGATTCATTTTTGTCTTACCCACAAAACTAAAGAAAAGAACAGCAGTTGTGATATTTACAATAAACACTAACATGACATTTTTCCGTTTGCTGATCTAGGAATTGAAAAATATTGAAAAGACTGAAATTTACCTTTCTGAAAGAGATTTTATGGATATCATTTTTACTCTTGCTAAGGCAGGATATCCTCAGTATGTACAAAATATTCTGGAGAAGATAAAGTTTAGTAAAGAAAGCATACCAGGTAATGTTTTTCTACAAGTATTTCAAGATATAGATTGTTAATTTTGTTCTGTTAATGACAAGTGGGGAATGTAAGGTAAATGAGATTTATTAATGTATCCTATTTATGTAGCAGCCATAGAACCAAAATTGTAGGTAGAGTATATTTCTTGAATACATACTTAAATACACATCAAAGTACCCTTTTACTGAGATTATCAGAAAATGCATGTTTATAAATTCCTGTCAAAATCTTACAACTTACATCTTTCCCTCTTGTTTTTATTCCAAACATAGATGTAAAGAACCTTTGCCTGAGATTAATAACATTTAATTTAGAAGATACAGCTTTTGAAGTTCTGCATTCAGTTTTTGGGGCATTAGGGCTGACCTGTGAAAAACACAATACTCAGTGCAACTTTTTCTTACAACATTGTATAAACATGGAAACGGTATGTGAAGGCTCACAGTGGACAAAACAAGATTAAAAGTGCATTCCTGCTTACATTCAAAATTTCTCAAGCTGATTTTTGTGGGTTGGTTTTAAAAGATGTGTGGAAATTAATAAGTTGGATTCTATGTTGGTTAGGGTCAGGAATAAGCAAGAATTAACTTCCTCAATCCCTCCTTCCCCTGCCAGCCACTAGACCTCTATAAAAATCTTTGGGACCCTTCTAAGTGGAATGGGTTGTGCTATAGAAAGCTGACCAATATCCAATCCTCTTTCATAAATTCATATTTTTAAGTGGCTCTCAGGGATTTATGTAGTGTGAAATTGGCAGAAAGCTTTGCATATTTCTAGCTATTTCTGCTGGCAGATTTTTAAATCTAGCTTATTTAATTTTTTAAACATATTCTGATCTGTTAGGGTTTCCTTATGCACTTATCATCTTCCTCTACAACTAATTCCATAGATTACCAATATAGTTCTTCCCATATTCCAATTTAGAAAGAGGATCCCATTCTCTTAGTCTTTATTTTCTGTATTCTGGACTGCAATCCAAGGAATTCTTCCTTGGTCTTTCACTGCTTGGCTGATAGATGTTAAGCGTAGCATGGGTTTCCCAGTCAAAGTTTAAAAAAATATATGTTTTTCAATATTTGTGCTTTATTGTCATTGTGATTTTTGAATGATTTATTGAATAGTGGTAAGCTTAAAATTCTTAAATCTTATTTCTTGCAGCCTTTGGCCAAGTTGAAATATTTCTGCGATAATCTAAAAGCAAGCAACTTACACCCTTCATCTCTATTGTCAAGTTTATTCTTTGCATTGGAAGCAAAGAAAACTGGTATTTCTTTTTGCCACTTAGCATTGCTGAACATTTTTGTACATATGTTGTTACCATGCACATTAACTTTTCTCTTTCTGGATCTTTTTAAGATTTAGCTATTGGTATAATGAAGATAATAAAAGAAGAAGGCTTATGTCTTAAACCTCACTATTTTTGGCCGTTGCTGGCTCAGCACCAGGAAAATAAAAACACTGAAGGTTAGCACTTCTAATCAGATATTGGTTATCATTAATACTAACACAATCCTATAGCAAGAAACATGTTTGAACACCAGAACAACTCAGCAACATGCACAACTCTATCAAAACATTATTGTCTTTTGATGTAGTAGTGTACTTTATATCAAAACAATTGCATTGAAAGGTTATTATTTCATTCTTACTTTATTTTGTCACTGTTAATAATGTCACATTTGTAACTTTACAAAGAGCAATTATTATTTTAATTTGGTTGTAGCCAAGGTTCAATTTGTCACAATATTCTTGACTGTCTTTTAATATTCTGAACTTGAAAGACAATACTGAAATCTAGAGAAGCTTTTAAAATCAGGTTACTTTGTGCAAATTCTTCCTCTAAATATAAAATAAATAAACCTTTTAGATGAGGTTTTCATGTTTCTTTGCAGTGATAAGTTAAATGTGAACTTAGTTACAATAATAAAAGCATAAAACCTTCATTGTTGAACGAATTCTCATGATCTGACAGCATATTGATTGAAGGACTAAAATGTTCAGTTTTTGGATTCTTAAGTAAGCTTAAGCATTTAGCACACTTTCCCTTGTTAGAGATGGGGGTGTCTATAAGATATGAGTAAAAATTGAACAAATATTAAATTGTAAAGGACAATATCTAATTCTTTGGTTTGCATTACTGGTAATTCAGAAAGAATGGACTGATAAAAAGATGCTTTTAAGAGAAGTACTTTCCCCTTGGGAAAATTAAAAACTTCCTTTTTCATCTTATTTCACAGTATAATGTGTTTTAGAATGAGATGCAGAGTTGTTAGTGTGACATAGATGACAAACAAAATGCAGAAACAACAAAAAAAGAGCTTTTAGCAGGCAGTTCATATTCAATTTTATTTTAAAATATACAGTCATATTCCAACTTAGACTAAATGCTGAAACAAGTATTCCCTAATTGTTTCTGGCAATAAAAGTGTGCTGATCTTTTTTAGAAAATCTTTATAAAACAATGTTCTCTTGTTAACTCTTTACATTCCTGAAAATGTTTAAGTCTGTTGGGGAGAATATCCTAATACAACCTTTGAATTCAAAATGGTTGGCAGTGTATTGCATCTCTTCCAACTATCCCCAAACTATACATACCACAATAAGTTCAGGTTTAGCTGTTTTATTTAATCCTATTTCTTACCAGTTTGACTTACCTCTATCCCAAAACTAATGATGTCTAGCTATATGTAGTTATATTTATCTAGTAAAAAAGCTTCTTGCTGATAAGAATGAAACAGTAAGTGTTGATTTCATAATTTTTGCAATGAGAAGGTGAATAAGCAAGCAGTTGTGAAGTTTGGAATCGTGTTTATAGAAATCCTTCAGCCTCAGAGGCAGCCACTTAATATTGTGAATAAAAATGGCATGACTTTTAGTTGCAAAAAAATAAAAGGTTTTTCTTTATCATAAACGTTGTATAGATTAAAATGTAGAAAAACTTTATGTATATTGTTAAAAATTATGAGGTGCTTCTTCAGCTAATGACTCGTTGGCTATTTTATCAATGTAATTCTAAATGTTGCATTCAGAATTCAATTCACTGTCAGTCTTTCTTGAAACACGGTGTGGCATCTTTTTTCTAGTGGTATAAACTTGAACTAAGGAATTATATGAACTCTTGCCACAAAATAAGAATTGCTCTATGATGACAACATGTTAGATCCCATTATTTCAATAGTAGAGAGAGAGTGTATGTGTTTGTATACACATATAGCTCAGAGTTGAACTGTTGGATTCTCTTCTTGGATGTGTAGACTTAAGATGCACATATTTTCAGAAGTAATTTGTCATTCATTGAAGAAGCTATCCTGTCAACAGGTGGGAAAGCTACTTCTAATTTTAAAAAACGCTTTTGAAAATTACTATTTTTTAATTGGAGTAGGACACTATTTAGCTATCTAATTTGAAGGCTATTCGTTGGATAATTTAAAGAACTAATGTATTCTCATCTGTGCCTTGAAAGAGTTATTAAAATATGTTCAATCCTTAAAGCCATCAGTCTGAAACTTTGCAAGGTTAAGGATCCCTAGAGAACATTGATCCCTGTTTTTGTCATCCTAAAATGAAGCAACTGCAGACTTCTAATGCTTTTCCATTATACCTTATAATCAGCTTTTTTTTTAATCAGGTTGGCTTCAAATGAAATCTCTGTCCCTGCAGACTATTTTGTTATTTGCAGAAAGTTATATGTAAAAGAAAGCAGTAAAAACAGAAATGTTTGTTCTCAAACTAAGACTTTGTGCTCAAACTAGGACTAAATTATATAAACCAGCATATTTTTTATTGTACCTTTGGAATGAAAATTTAAAAGATTATATTTATAAACCTCCCCTTAAATTTTGCCTATAAAGAAATTATGCATTGGGTAAAGAAGTATGATAGTCACCTTGTGAAGTTATTTTTTTTTCTTTGTGTAAAAAAACCTAAGCAATATAATTGAGCTTGGTTCATGGTAATTTTCAGGATATATCTTTGCAGTTTTGAGCATTTAGTCTATTGTAGATAGTTCTGGAGTTATGTGTAAAGATCTTCCATGAAATGGGAATTAGAAATTTGATTCCTCCAGATGTAGTAACATAAAGAAACATAGGGAAAGTGCAAACTTTGGTGGATTAAGTAACTGATGATTAAAAGATAATAAATATATCTGTCAATTTAGTGCTTGGTTATCTTGCTTTTGATTGAAAAATGAACATTTATCAAACTTGGAAACATCAGCATGTAGGTATCTTCTGAGACACTGAATGGGGGATAAGGCAATATATAAAATTTAAAAAAACAGGTTAATTCTGTTTTCATCATACAGAATTGTAATGGAATTTGTGAATGACTTTCAGAAAGAGTTGAAGAGATGGTGCATTTGAAACAATAATAAGAAATGAAAACTTTCAAAAAATGCATCCATATTTATTTTTAGTAGAGTAAAATGTGTTTTCTGTCAGTTAATCAGTGGACTAATCCAATATTTTAAACTGTGAAGTCCCATGTAAATAAAGATTAAAGATAAAGAGTTGAGAGAACTTTTTTCTTTTCACAAGACATCTTATTCAATATAATTTATTAGTCCATTTTTGTTTGAAGTTATTTTTTTAATTAGTTGACAGTCACAACATAGATGATTAAAATATAATTACATCTCTTATTCTATTATCTAAAACCAAATGTCACTTTCCTATTCAAAAAGTAGAAAGTTGGGGAGGGGGAAAAATGAAAAGAGAGAGATAAAAAAAAATCCTTATGTTTTCTACATTTTAAAGCTCTTTCACACAAATATGGCTCAGGAAATTCAGATGTAAATAAAAATGAACCAGCTCAAAAATTGGGGAAGACTGGAAATGATAGGATTACATATAGCCTGGCACATTATCAGAAAGTTCAAATAAAAATCAACTACTAGCTTGAATTTTTTTGCAGACCACAAACAAGGCTTTTGTTTTTTTGAAGCGGAACCAAAAAATGCTTCTTGATCTCTCTTTGGTGATACGAGGGTTCAAAATGTGGCCACCACCAGTATCACCATGCGTGATACGAGGGTTCAAAATGTGGCCACCACCAGTTACCAACGCAATCATCAATGATCCAGACCCAAAATTTTTATCATTAAATTTTTAAGATCTTCTACCTCATCTGGATTGAATTTACCACCTGTCAATTTGAAGAAGGTTCTGCCCAGTTACAACAGCAGCATACGGGGCAGCCTATGTTTGTGCAAAATGAGGACCCCTCATTGGTTTGCCTTATTCCAATCTTGTCAGATTCTTCCCTCATATATTGGAATTGGGTGCTTGCAGAAATATCCTCATAACAGGATTCCTTCGTGCCAAAGGGATAATTGTCAATGAGTACAGGTTAATAGTCCATTCTAGGTGAGGGGCTTGGTTTGCTGAATGTTTCTGTTTCTGAACTGGTGGACCCCATAGGGCCAGCTGATCATGGGTAGCATGATGGACATTCAATATAATTTTAGTGATGAAATGAACCAATCCTGTGTTTAAGAATTAATATCCTATATCAAACTGTTTCTCTCCCCCCCCTTGCATTATTTGTGAAACAAATTAGGAACTCTTTTTTTTTTAATAAGTTGGAGATGATTTATAATTGGAAAGTGGATTATAGTAGGAATATAGAGAAACAATGTTGTGTAATGAGTAAGAAACCAGATTAAAAGCTAGAAGATGCTGGGTTATAGTTCTGCCTTAGGTATAAAGCTAACACAGTAACTTTTGGGTCTCTCTTAACTCTAGCAAAAAGGCATTGGCAAGCAAGTTCTAAAAATCTTGCCAAGAAAAGTGCAGGAACTAATCCAGGCAGTTGCCAAAAGTCAACATTGACTTAATGGTATTAACAAAGGAAAGGAACATTATTAATAATATTGATTAAAGTATTAAAACTAAATAACATTTTAGTATTGCTTAGCACCCAAAGCAAAATACAGTGACAACAATGTCCATTATGTTGCTGCGTATTCAGACAACTTAAAGTAATTAGGTTCTGGGTTTAGATGTGACAGAACATCTACCAGGTTTCCCCTAAATAGGACTCAGCCAAAAAATAAACCCTAGCATGATTTTTCCGGATGCTTGTAATATAAGCCATAACCCCCCCAAAATAAGCCCCAGTTAAGATTGTCAGCCAGATGGATGCATTTCAGTACTGTACCAGAAAGTAAAACCTAACTGGAAAATAAGCCCTAATTCATCGTTTGAAGCAAAAATTAATATAAGACCCAGAAACATGATATGAAGTTCCTTCATGGTCACTGAATACCCTACTTTATGTTTTTCATAAACAGGCTAGTGATAATTTGAATCTTTGCTTTATGATATACTGAACATAATTGATCATTGTGATTGCTTAAAAGTAAATGCACTGCTGTCGTATGTTTAATATTTTTAATTGTGGAAGAAGCAATAATGAATGAAAATTCAGTTAATGGTATTTTTCCATGTCTTATAAACTTACATTTTAGGTGTTATGAGAGCTATTGACAATTACTTTGTAATTAATTATTTCCAAATAAACTTCCAGTTCTGCTGAAATCAAATCACTTTTCTATTTTAAGGCAAACTTCAATGAATGGTATGGCTTTAACTTACTGCGACTTGTTTACATGTACTTTTAAGTGCTCAGCAGAAATTCACATTTAATTATTTGCACTATGGTGCACTACATAAAATATTCATGGAAGTGACAGTTTTCTACAGGTTTCAGACAAGGACTTCAGGAAAGAATTTTTTTTAAAATAACGGATGAGGAAACGTGGACTAATAATGTTTATGCTACTAATTTATATTTATTTACTTATAACCCACCTTTATTTTTACAAATAACTCAAGGTGGCAAACATATCCAATGCACCATTCTCTTCCTATTTTCCCCATAAGAACCTTGTGAAGTGAATTGGGCTGAGAGGGAGTGAATGGCCCAAAATCACTCAGCTGGCTTTCATAACTCACAGTCACAGTCTTCCACTTTCTAAACCTGGTTCCTTAACCACTAGACCAAATAAAAATGCTACTTCCAGTGTGGTTTTTGACATGAGTCTCAAATTAACTCAATATAATGTAATAAAATTCTGTGTATGTGCATTTCAAGAAGACCTGATTTTTGAACACTTTGTGGTAACCTTTTATATAGCAATGTTATTTTATTTTTATTTTATGCCTTTGAGTCAATGTTGATTCCTGGTGACTGCCTGGGCTAGTCCCTACAGTTTTCTTTCTTCCACTCAGCTGGGTTTCTGCCTAAGGCGGTACTAGAACTCACAGTCTCCTAGTTTCTAGCCGGATGCTTTAATCACTATTGTACACCAAACTGGCATTCATTTTAAAATGTACTTGATGTAATGATAAGAATGTAAAATGCGGTTATGTTAATTAGAACATCTAAAGATAGAGAAAGAAGCAGTAGAAAGGAAAGGAATAGTAGTAGAAAGGAAAGAGGAATATCAAAGTATATTAAAATGTCCAATCCTGCTCAGAAATTTAAATTAATGAATTTGGTAGTACTTAGTGAATTTCTTGGTAGAATTAGTGATGAATACAGCAGTGTTATTATTTACTGTGGAAATGCTGTGGAAGAGTCTTTCAAAAGAAAATCTTCCAAAAAGACTAAATTCATAGTGGTGAGAGAATTAAGTATCCCAGCATCTTTAGAACATAGACTTTGCTTATCATGATTCTTCCTGGAAATTCCCGATTCTTAGTGATTGTATCCATGCAGTTTTCTCAGCAGTGTAATAGAAGTGGTTTATCATTGCCTTACAGGATTTTTTTTAAAAAAACTTCTACTACCAAAGCTGACCTGTAGAGCTTCTGTGATCAGCCAAGGTTAGCTAGAGGCTGCGATCTTTAGCATGCTATCAGAAATAAAACCCTTTTCCAACTGTTCAAACTTCTAATTGTCTTCTACTTTTTGTGTGTGAAATCAGACAATCTGCATATAGAAAAAATTCACATCTTAGGATCTGATAATCTATGTTTGAAGAGAATCAAGCAGAATACAGTAAAAGAGAGTACAGAATACAGTAAAACAAAGGCCGATGTAGTCTCTGCTTTCTATGTAATTTTGCCAGCATAAAATAATTAAACTTAAAAAGCAGGGGTGTCAAACTGGCTGGCCATGGGCTGGATGTGTCCTGCACAGACCACATCCACCTCAGGTCTGCAAATGGGAAAACATTGTGAAATGTCACGTGATGGCAATGTGACGCGGCAAGTTTGACACTGTTATAAAGCCTTACGTAATCTTTATTTCATAGACCGAGCCATTAGCAAGCTATTTAACACCTGTGGTCTTTTTCTTCAGGCGTAATTAATGTCCTCAAAGCTATGGATGAATTGGAGGTAAAGCCAAATATTGACACATATTTATTATATGTTTTTACAAATTTGGATAACCCTGACCCTTTTCGCCAGAGGATTCTGGTAAGTTTATCGTTTGTTTTAGCACTTTAGTATTTAATAACACTCATTATTATAGGGTTGTATAGGATTGAGCTTCAGGACTTTGATTCATGATTTGGAAATACCAAGTAGTAGGGCGATATATATTTGATATATCAGATAATGTAATTTTGTTAATTTTAAGATAAAAACCAACAGAATCAGATGATGTATACTTGCTCTATAGTACAGCATGCTAGGATTGGAGAACAGAGTAGAATTGTTTTGATCTATACAAATTTTGTCTTATTGGCCAGATGCATTGGGCTAGCAGTCTGAATATCTGAGGATGCATTTAGGTTGTAAGAGCAGGAAAACAGTGTTAATGGTTTATTTGCCCCATTGAACAAGGTTCTCTTCCTAAACTCAGTTTCTTCCTAACCCTTTTCTCCTGAGACTTTTCATTGTTCCCATTGAAATTACACACACTGGAGAGGTTTAGGATTTCATGTCCTTCATATGGTCACCAGCCTGTCCCAGCTGGTGTCTTGTTCCACACATATGACAGAGTGCATACTAGGTTTGTCTTTCTTTTTTCTTGAAACCAGTGATCTCAAGACAGAAAAGCTTTGCATGGTTGTTCTCATATATAGATCACTCTTTTAGCTATCTCACATGAGGGGGAAGTGCAACTCTCTAAAGAGATGGAAAACTAAAGTGCTTGGTATAACCAACATTTTCCTGAATCTGTCCATGATACTATTGAAGCGTGAATAGTATTGAAATTACACTTAATGGCATGATGAGATACTAGATAATATTTCATAATCATGTATAAATTGAACATAGCAGGAAAGCAAATTGTTTAAATTTCTTACTAAATTCCTTGCAAAGTGAGTTCTCTCTATCATAAAATGATAGGCTATAAACAAAGCATATATTTTAGTCTAGGACAGGGGTGTCAAACTCAATTTCATTGAGGGCTGCATCAGGGTTGTGTTTGACCTCGGGGCTGGGCGTGGCCAGCTTGCTGTCACTTGTCAAGGCTCTGTTTTCAGTCACGATGGCCTCCTGCAGCCTTCTGTCAGCAAAAACGGAACTCAGAGAGGCCACACACGGCTTCCCCTAGCTCCATTTTTGCTGGCAGAGGACTGCAGGAGGGCAGCATAGTCAAAACCAGAGCCCAGGCAAGCTGCATGCAGCCTGCCAGAGCTCTCTTTTCGCTGGCAGAGGGCTGCAGGAGGCTGTCGTGTCTGAAAACAGAGCCCGGGAGGGCCATGCGCAGCCCTCCTGAGCTCCATTTTTGCTGGCAGAGGCACCACGGGCAGGTCCTTTGCTGTTTCCAGGGTGGCCCTTACAGGCCAGATCTAAGCACACTGGGGCCTGATCTGGCCTACAGGCCTTGGGTATGACACCCCTGGTCTAGGTCTAGGACATCCTTCACACTTCCTTCTGAAAAAGCTTATCTTAGTTAGATCTCCTTTTCTACCAAACGTAATATTGCACGCAGCACATTAAAAACATTCAGAGATATAAAGTTAATTTTATAAAGGACTTTGGCTCTTTTGTACAGCAATCAAAACATTTCTCACTATTGTTAATGTGAAAAGCTTGAGAGTTTGCACTGTATTTACAAATCTAATAAATTGAAACAGATACTGTCTTTTAAAATGATTGCTTTGCAAGTCTACTGTGCACATTCTGTCTTTTTAGTCTTTAAATTACAATTTAAAATTATGCTTTGCATAAATAATTTTTTTGAGACCTTTAATAACATCTGTAAGATAAGCCATTGCACACACTGAATTACAGAAGACGGCTTTGGTCAAGGCTGGAAGGCTGTTGGCCAAACCCACACCAGATCTAAAATATGAAGTATTTTAGAGAGCTTGACTATCATGATATACCAGGCTGTATTACCATTACTGTATTACCATCTTTCCATAGGAAAAAGGCTGTCCTTTGGAAACCAGTAAATTCTTAGCAGCAGAAATCAGGCATGAAGCTTCTAATGGAAGACTGAATAAAGTTTATGAGTTATGTAAGTGCTCTTGTTTTATATATTATCTGAGTAGCCTGTTTGGAAAAGTAGTTTGAGGTAATTTTAAGAATGATAAATGTTAATAATTAATATAAAATACTTGTTATTTACGATTATTTGAATTTGTATTTTAAGATGCCTCTGTTTATGATTAGAAGCAAGTATAATAGGTAAATTAGTCTTTTGTTTCATTTTAAAAACCCCATATCCCTTTGATAGAAGAAAGAGATGATACATTACCTACTCTTCTTAAAATATTCTTTAAAATGTTGCAGAAATGAACACTGTGAGGAGTTTTTATAGATATACCTTAATGGTCTATTTGAATCTCACTGTGCTATAAAATTAATGTAAGTTTTAACAATGTTCTTCAAAACTATACTTAAATGAAGTTATATCTAATTTGACTGGAAAATCTGAATTTATAGAACAGATTCCTTTTTTTATTTAGGAATAAAGTTTATTTAAACTTAGTCATGAATGAGGACTGATTACGATACAGGAAGAAAGACAGGATTAATATGACTTTACAGTGAAATATAAAGCAATAGCTCTATCAAGTATGTGTATATAACATTAAATATTTTGTTTTCCTTTATAGCATATTGGGTTTTAAAATAACAATTGTTGAATCAGTGCTGTTTAGAGAAGTACAAATCAATGCATACTGAATAATTTAGTTTAACTTGCAGTATCTCCCCCAAACATCTGGACAACGGATAGGAGTCATATCAGGAACAGTCTAATACTTGGATTTAGAAGGTGAGACTTATGAAATCTTATACTTTGGATATCTTTGGTCCCAAATTCCAACTTTGTTTTTCTGTTATTTAAGGCAATTTTTTAAAAAAGCTCTTTGTAGCTAATAATATCCCACTGTTCTGGCAGGATCTTTTAGGACTCTTTTTATAGCTGGGCTTCAGTGTTGCTGAAGTTTAATATCCTGTTCTATAAGTGGAAAAGTGAAGGTTTTCATTTGGACCTCCATACAGTAAATTGAAAACAGAGTTTATTTAGTCTTTCATTTTTTTAGATCAGGGGTCTTCAAACTTGACAGCTTTAAGACTTGTGGACTTCAACTCCCAGAATTCCTCCTCCAATCATGTTAGCTCAGGAATTCTGGGAGTTGAAGTTCACAAGTCTTAAACTTGCCAAGTTTGAAGACCCTTGTTTTAGATTTATATTCCAGCTTTCCTAGGAGATCATGACACCTTCCAAATATTCCCCTATAATGAGCATCTTTGTGTGGGAGGCTGAACTAAATTATCAAATCCCAAATTTCATAATGAGCTTCTATAGCTGAAACTGCTCTGATAATACATATTGACAAGTAAAACTATTTATATTAAATATTCACAAAATATTTATATACATATTATGCTTCAAATATACTATCACAATAATTCTAGTCACAATTATAGTAGGTTAATCAGTATTATGTCTGTATTCCAGAGCACACAGTATAAGCTTTACCTAATGCCATTTATGCCTAAACTCAGATTTGAACTTAAAAACTTTCTAATCATAGTTAATTGTATTAGAGATTGGAGTATTCAGATCTCATATAATACATACATATAATGATTTTTGTTCAGAACTTTAGTTTTACTGTCTTTTTCTTTTAAATACTAAAAATCTTATATTGATATTAACCCTCACTAAACAATGCATAGGATAGAAATGTTCATGTGGATAAATGCATTTTGTCAGTGGTTGTAATTTTTCTGTTGATCATATATGATACTTGGTGCTATCTACATTTTTTTATTTCTCTTTGGTTGTGCTGCCTTGGTTGCTTAAAGTTTTAGTGAACAAAAGTATTTTTTTCATGCTTATACCCTGCCACAATTTTATACAGTCTTGGTGGCTCACAACATAAAACTACAATGAAAAGAAATCAGACAAGAATGATGGTAATTCAGATTTGTGGCAGTGGAGACAAAAGAAAAATTATTGTTCAACAAAGAAAAATCAACAAGTGACAAAAATGGAGACTAAGTTTTGCTTATGGGAGAGATGTTACAGTTTTGTTATACAGTACTTTTTGCCCTGACTGAAAACTGTGTAGACATAATAGATAGGAAAAAAAAGGAAGGAAATCAGAATTACACTATAGGGACAGAAAACAAAAAAAATAATCAGCATTAAAGTGGAGAGAGCAAGCAAATAAGAAATGGGTGGCAATTGCATGCAAATTGTAGGGAGATGGAGAAAACTAAAATTATTGTATTTGAAAGAAAGATAAAGTGACAAGGAAAACAGTGACAAGTATAGGTGAGACAAAACAGATTGTATTACTTCAATGTGTGTATCACTAAACAAATAATTCCTCCTAGCTCCTGGCAAGGTGTTTCAAAAATCTGAATCACTTTGAAGTAAAAGTGATTAGGATTATATTGTCATTTATCCAGGGAGAAAGGCAACGTAATAAAAATTATTAGGATAGATGAAATCTGTGAAGTATTTTTATGGTATTAAATTGATATGGCAGGATAAGTTCCTTGCCAGTTCAGAGTAGAAATTACCTTGGGAAAATAATCCAGAGTTAGAAGACACATATATTTTATCTCTGGATCAGTGACTGGTTTATTTAAACTAGTTTACTAGAAATGCTGAAAGTGTATGCTGCTTGTGTCATGGAACACAGAAACCATACTATGAACAGTTTTCCATAAGATCCTCATATAGACAGTTCTTGAGTTACAACTATTTGTTTAATATGATCAGGAATTATGATGATCTCATTATAGGTGCGGTACAGCCTGTGAAGCCCTTCTGGCTGTTGCAAAACATTACCACTACCTCTTTGTTATGTGATTGCAATCTAAGTACTTGGCATTTATGATTGGTTGCCAAGTGATCCACAATCATGTAATTATCATTTGCATTCTTCTCTGCCAGCTTCCCCAGAAAGCTGTTGGTGGTAAGCCAGCATGGAAGTTTGCAGGCTGCTGCTGCCGCCGAAAGGACTTCCTCTTGGTTGAAAGAACGGCCAGCTGAGGGGAGCCAAATTTTAAAATCCTGAAGTTTTAGGTTCTGTTCCTGCTCCCTGCTGAGGGAGTTCTCTTCTGTGCACAGAGGGAAGCTGTACTCCTTCAGCAGTCCCAAAGGTGCTTTTTTAAGAGGCAACTGGACTTTCTTACTTTTCTTTGAAGACTTTTGCTTCTCATCCAAGAGGCTTCTTGAATGAGAAGTGAAACGACTTCAAAGAAAAACAACAAAGTTCAGTTACCTCTTGAAAAAGCACCTTTGGGACAACCATGACTTTGATGACTGAGAATCTCCATAGACATTTACTCCCTCAGCAGGATTCAGACAGGTTCCTGCATCTTACCAAAGGAGTTCCCTTCAGTGCACGGAAGGGAGCTACAATCCTTTCACATAGGCAGCTCTTTCAACTAGCTCTCAGAAATGAGAGGGAGCTAAAAAATAAAGCAGAAAATGGAGAGACAGCATGATATGCTAAGGCACCCAGAATGCTTCAAGTGGATGGGGGAAGGCCCTGGGAGGATTGGCACAGGCCATGCACTGGTGTCTCTTTGCTCTGAGGCTAAAAATCCTGCTTGGATTTCAGCAGGGAGGATTTTCAGCTCTGGAGTGGAGAGACATTGCACAGGTCACGTGCATTTCCCCAGGTCAAGAAGGTAAAAATCCTGCTTGGATTTTGGCAAGGTGTATTTTAAGCTCCTGAGTGGGGAAAATCCTGGGAGGGCTTTTCCCCACTCCCCTGAGACCAGAATGGGATAGCTCGCTACAGCCAACTGGCCATGGCCATCTTGCCACAGTCAATTAACCGCAACCAACTCGCCACAAGACAATTCAACAATTCAACAATTCAGTTTATTTAAAACATTTTACTTTTGTCATTCATATTTCATTTTTTCCCTTCTTTGGTATCCTTTCTTTAATGATTCTATTCCACCATTTCTTTGATATTAGTATAACCCTTGTCCTGAATTGAGTTGGCCATGGCGAGCTGGCAGTGGCAAGTTGGTGGCAGCGAGTTGTCCTAGATCCCCCTGAGGTACCCTGCGCTCCTTTCCTGTCTGCTTAATGACCCATGGGATCACTTACGAACCATAAACTACAATGCCGGGATTGCAGTCATTAAGACAAGCATTAATGTGGCAAATACCCGGACTAGTCCCGCAGTTTTC
The DNA here is from genome assembly GCF_049901735.1 of Notechis scutatus. Lineage (NCBI taxonomy): Eukaryota > Metazoa > Chordata > Lepidosauria > Squamata > Elapidae > Notechis > Notechis scutatus. Next base: position 45,369,813 of record NC_142009.1, read on the forward strand.
TTGGCAAGGTTTCAGATATGGTTCAGTCTCTGAACAAAAGTGATTTACACAAAGCTGGCTTTGTGCCCAAGACATTACAATTTCTAGGGTAAAGCAGATAAATCCATTGTAAACTTTTAGAAAGCATATCTGAGAAAGAAGAGTATAGATATATTTTACATTATATATTCTAATCCAGCAGTCATCAAATACAAGACTTCTGTTGGAAGACATAGAGGTTCTGTTCATGGATTAAAATAAGCTATATCCCTTTGTGGCATTGCTCAGTATCCTGCAGGCATTCCTGGATATAACTGTATGCATATTTATTTGTCTGACGGCCAGGACCATATTATCAGGGACTTAGATCACAGAGGAGACAACGTGTGCAATTAATTGTACATGAAATGCTTCAGAGATAGGTTTTATTTATTTTAATGATATTATGGGATGAGGCTTGCTCACATGGTGAAGGTTCCAGTTATATAACTTTGAATAGGATTACTATCTTAACTCATTTTAAAAAGCAATCATTGTTCTACAAGAAAATTCCATACTGTATAATAGTTGGTGATACAAAAATAAATAGTGGTGATTAGGCTAGTTGTTTAAAACTGTGAGGTTTGTGGTTTCAAGTCAATTTCATGATGGAATAATATATTAAATACAGACAGTGTAGGTGGTACAGGTAAAAGATTACACAGATGGCATGTATTTTGAAATGCAATGAGAGCATAGATTTGAACATTATCACAAAAACTCCAGTGGTAGTTATTGTCTGTAGATATAGTAAAATCATTTTGTGAAGATAGGCTTATGCTAAAATATATATGTCAATTATTTCTCAAGTTGCTTCACTTAAGCAAATCTGAACTCATGGTGTGACCTGTTCAGTTGTATTGAGCATTCAAAAGAAATAATAGGTAGTTGGTTTGTTTTTTGGATTTTCAATTTATTATCTTCTGCTGCCCTCTGCAGGTGTACTGATGTTGATCTTTGGAAAAAGGTAAGTAAAGACAGCTAAGCTGCAATGGGGAGATATTTTGGGTGCACAGTATTAGAACAATACAATAAATAGAAATATCTCCTATTTCAGATGTAAGTCTAATATTTTACTACACCTACGTGAAGCATGTTAAACTGTCATGATTTATCTAAAGTTAAATATTTTTAACTCCTTTTGATCTCTGTGGGGAAAATTAAGCATGTAATTAATACTTTCTCTTTGTATTTGTTCTTTCAAATGCTTGACTTTGCTTTATAATCTATTCCTCACGTTGTGAATGTGCATTCATATTGTGAAGGTGGCATTTATTATTGCATTTATTAAGTAGGCACTAATTTTATTGTTCATGGTAGGGGATAACGTTTTCTTTTAGGGGCAGCAGTTTTGTCTTTATAAGAGACATCCCAAGTACCAGTTGGAATTATTTGATGGTATAAAAACCCAGCAAGTTTTGGAAAATTTCTTTATCAAGGATTCTACAAAACCAAACTATATAAATATAAAAATGCCTATGCCATTAATATTTTTCCAAAGACCAAAACCATTGTTAAAGTTAAAGCAACTACGTAAGTGTGCTAACACCTTCTCTTTGAAAAAATTTAGCTGTAAACATAGCTGACCTTTTTTTTAATCAACATTCTGTAGCTTCATTTTTAATAATTAGGAAATAAAAATGTTAGAAATAAAAAAATTTGAAAAGCCTTTTCAATACAGGTAGTTCTTGGTTAATGTCAGCATTTGGGGCTGGAATTACCATCACTAAGCAACACAATCATAAAGAACAGGGGTGTCAAACTCAAGGCCCAGGGACCAGATTCGGCCCACAGGGTACTTAGATCTGGCCCCCGGGGCCTCTCTGGAAATAGCAGAGGACCAGCCTGCATTGCTTCTGCCAGCAAATATGGAGCTTGGGAGCCCGTTTTCTCTGGCAGAGCATTCAGGCCACCATAGATGCCCCCCAATACAAGTGGCATTATGGCCATGCCCACTCTGGCCACACAACCCTGCCCGCTGAGTTCAAACAAAACCCTGATGCGGCCCTCAATGAAATCAAGTTTGACACCCCTGATAAAGAACAATGCCATGTAATCTTACTGCTTAGTGATGGAAATTCTGGCACTCCCAGTTGCCATCATTAAGTGAAACATGCCTCTTCATTAAATGCAATATCACATGGATGCCATTTCTGACCTCTTGCCGGCTTCCCCATTGACTTTGATAGGAAGCTGGCAAATGACAATCATAACCGTTAGGACACTGCTAAGGCTGGAAGTTTGAGGACAAGTTGCAAATACCATTCACTATCATGGTAAATATCACTGTATGGGTGGTTATGGTGTGGATTTATTTTGTTTTGTATAAGACTTTGAAACAAAATAAAAAATGATAAATGAACATAAACCAGTTATTTTTAAAAAAAACATGGATTTAATGAGTTATGCCTTCCCCTTTCTATTTAAAATGCACATATTTTGCTTTTTCAAAACATTATCCTTGCTCAGAGGTGGTATTCAGCAGGTTCTGACCAGTTCTGGAGAACCGTTAGTGGAAATTTTTAATAGTTCGGAGAACTGGCAAATACCACCTCTAACTGGCCCCGCCCCCATCTATTCTCTGCCTCCCGAGTCCCAGCTGATTGGCTGGGTTTTCTTTTGTTGCCTTGCACAGGAGAATGGAGCTGGAAAGCAGGTTAGTGGGGTGAGGAGGAAATGGGATTTTGCAATAACCTTCACCCAGGAGTGGAGAGGGAATGGAGATTTTACAGTATCCTTCCCCTGCCATGCCCATCAAGCCACGCCCACAGAACTGGTAGTAAAAAATTTTGAATCCTACCACTGTCCTTGCTGTAGCTCCATCTTACCTGACATATTTGTTTTAATATTTTAGTAACAAGGATAATGAAATATTCATTATAAAATATATTTCTTTTACTGTAGATTCAAACAACATTTTGTGTTTTTAGTATTACCTAAACTCATTGAGGTTTTTACTTGAATAAAATTGTTCGATGTTATTAGACGGCATCCTTGATAAAGACATTTTTCAAACGTTGCTGCTTTGTCTGCAGTAAAATAATTCTAATTGATACTTCCAATGCTTCCTCCTTTTTATTTTTTCCAAAACACTGAAATATTGGTTAAAAAATATGCAAAGGAACTCAGGTCTCCGCCCATCAGTTTTGTCTGCCTTTAAAACCTGAAAGGATTTATCTACCATTAAAACCTGAAAGAATTTGAACCAAATTTGTTATGATGGGATAAATTGGCAAAAGAGATAGCATATCTGAAACTGGACTGGGGCTGTAGAGAAACAATTTCATGAAAAAAATAACCTTGGTGCATCCCAGTGGGAAAGGAAGTTGGGCAGCTATTTAAAATGTTGGCATCTGTTCTATTCTAAGCTCCCTCTCTTCTCCCTCTGTGATGCCTTGAACTTTCCAATTTACCCCATAAACACACACACAGATAAACATGAGGAGGAAATGATACATCACATGCACAAACAGTGCGGATTAAGGCTCACTAGTGCCCTAAGCACTGAGAAATCTTGGTGCCCCCCTCCTTTGTACATACTGTACAAACGAAGCCATATTTTCAAATTTGTGGTGTTCCCTTTGGGCCTGGTGCCCTAAGCATGTGTTTTGTCTGCTTAATGGTTAATACACCATTGCGCCTAAACTCACATTTCACTAAACAGAAGAAAATGCTTATGCTTTCTATGGCCAGTGTTGGTGAAGGGGCTAGAAGGAATTGTAGAAGCTATGCTTCCCCTGACTTTGTTTGGCTTATAGTGCCTACTTTTGTTCTTTTTATCTGTTGTAAAAAGTGTGACACCTTGTAACAAATAGACATTTGGCCAGTCATAATGCCCTCCCATTCTTTTTACATTGGTAGGTGCCCCTAAAAAAGTAAGGGACTGGGAGAAACGGTTACTTGGAAAAGGTTAAAAAGCTCCGTATACAAAAGGACTGGTACTATTATTATTTGTCTGTGTCTGTCAGTGTAATTGTTCTTGTTAATTATGTACAAAGAGATGAGTAGTGAGAAGAAAGCTTTCTCATTTATTAGATTTATGCAGAAAAGCTAAAATAATCCCAATATTTTAACCACTGAACAGTATATAAGTAGTCAAAAAAGGCAAATAAAATATCTCGAAATATCTTTTTTGATCAGAGTTGCCAAAAAATGTGCATTAAAATGGATTTTAATGGAGGTGGAAAATCTTGTTCCCTTGATACTAATTGTGGGGAAGGGTAATCAAGTTTAAGAAAAATCAAGTTAAACAGCTGACCAAATAGCCGTTACCTAGATCCTTTGGTTTCTATCAGCCATCAGATTTTAAGTAATAGTTCTTATGTTTCTCCCCCTCCAAATCTATTTAAAGTAAACTATGCTATTCCTAAATTAAATACTTGACTGAAATAGAGTCTGTTATGCACAGTGCAATTTTGTATTAAAATTAATTAATAAATAATGATAGCAAACTACATAGATCTCCAATTTTAAACTTCTAAACAATAGTGTCTGATTGCTTCAAGAATGGTAAAATGCATGAACTAAATCATGGAGATCATATTTTTGAACTTCAGTATATCTTTGTGCAATGTTTTTTTTTTAAATACTAAAAGCTTTTGTTTTTTAAAAAAAATAAATTGCTATGATGTGGCACAAAATAATGCTAGTAGAGAGCTTCTTTGTTATTTGTTGAATTCAATTTCAGTTATTATTTGCCCTTGCTTGCTTTTCTTGGCTGAAATGTACGATTATTCTGTCTTACCAGATAACAGAACTGTTGTATATGGAAGAAGAGAAGGGTGAACAAGAAACTGGTAGAGTTTCAATTTCTATGATTGTAACTTATCCACAAATCCGTTCTTCTGGGTAATGATAGGTTTGAGGGATTACAACCGTAAACATTGATTATTTCTTTTTGAAAGTGAAATTTGAAAATATGTTGGGTAAAAACTTTACCCAGATGATCACAGTATATTTTGTGGAATCCATGAGATTTTATTAGTGTTTTTCCTTTTTAATGAAAAATGTACTTGAGATGCTTATATAGAAAGTAAAATGAACAGATTACAGGATAATGTAATCAAGCATTTACAGATGGAAGTAAGATTCTTTTTTAGAAGGGTATTAATACAAGTATTTTAAAAAGCTATTAATTTAATAGTTTTTTGTAATGTTTTAATAACAAAAGTTACATTGTGACAAAAATATATTTAATAATAAGAAAATACAGTATACATCACTATGTAGTTCTTTATTGGAACCTCATTTATTCTTCCTGATGCTTCAGTGTTAAAATTAATACTGTTTACCTATACAGCATCTTTTGTTAAACTTAAATTTCATTGGCTAATAAGCAGCTCCCCACAGGATTATTGGAGCTGGTGATTAAATATCATTTAATATTCTTTATTATGTTTACATTCATTCACTAGCTTCAGAAAAATCCTGGAAATAATAAGAAATACATGAGGATGTGCCTATGAAGCTTTAAAAAGCTCTATTCCTTTTTGAATAAATGACAAAATATTTATGGCAACTATTTTGGGGTGGTGGGCAGGAAAGTGGGGGAGAGGCCTTGGGCAGTGCTGCTTTTGTCACACAGCCATGGAAAAATAGATTGAAGAAAGATTTTGTTCTGAAAAGCTGTCATTTGGTTTGAAAATAATTAATATTCCTTTCACTCACCAGTTAGATATGTGCTCCCAAACCACATAATCTCTATGCCTCAGTGATCATTGTTGCCATTTCAGAGCCTCTCATCAGGGTGACATCTCACACCAAAATGATTTCTTATAAATTAATCTTGATAACATGACAGTGTCAGTAATTTTAGTGGAATGCTTTCTCTTGTCTTCCCACCCCCACCCTGCAGAAAATATTGGCCGTTTTCTTTATTCCTTGATTGACAACATGACTGACTCAGAGATACAGGACAAGGAGGAGCAGTTGAGACAATACTTCCATCAGCTGCATAAGATGGTACTATTTCATTTTTTGCTACATAATGCCCATCCTTCCTGACATGTATCTATTAGATTTGAAATTGCAGCTTTTAAGTACAGCCACACCACTTCACAATGGCATGCAAGTGTTGGAGATTTAAATTATGTCTGAAATTTGTGTAACAATTTTTTCCCAGTTTGGTTGTGCTTTTAAAACTCACATGATTTTCTCCACCTCTTCCTACAGAATGTAACGATTCTTCCTACCTATTACAAAGGTATTCGCAAACTGCTGAGTGAAAACAACGTTCCTAATTTAATTAAGGTCTGTAATGGCAAATATTATTTTATATATAATTATATAAAACATACATATATACAAACATATTCATTCCAAGTGTGTAGTTAACTTAAAAATCAATATGCTTGATGTATAAAAATAGTTTTATTTAATCCTTTTCTGAAATGAAGCATATTTTAGGCAGAATGCTAAAGTTTTAAGAGACAAATAAGACAGGGCAACTCTTAAACATGGATAGCAATCTTACAGCAAAACAAACCACACATTATTTGAGTTTTTTTTAATGTATCATAAACATAGTGATGCTTATATTCAAATATATATCAAACCATTAATTATATCTTATGGTGTGATTTTATTGGCTTCTGATGAGCAACTATTGTGTATGTACACAACTATTAAGTATTTAAGCAGCATTAAATTATTTTGATACATAACAAGAATACATGGTTTCCAAGTTTTATTGCACACAAAAAATCCATTTTTTAAAAAAATGAGTTTTGATCCTAGCAATAGTAAAAATATGCATTAGTTGAGGACTTTCTACTTGGTGTTTCTGACTTTTCCATCAATTGATTTGATGTTGCTATGTTGCTGTGACTTAGTTTCCTCTTAAGGATAGAGCTATTTACAGTTAAGAATTTCAGGTCATGTTGATATCATGCTGATGCAGAAGATAATGGAATGTACAAATTAGTCTGTCCTCACTTGCATTGGAATCGCACAGAGAACAAAGAAGAATGGGGGACCTGCTCCCAATGGGAGAAGCCTATTTAAGACCAATATAAATCCTAGAGCAGTACATGACTGATACAACTCAGTGTCATTGCTCACAACTGAGATAACAGAAATACATTTTTCAAAAGTGTAACATTGGGGTTTCCTTTGTACCTTACACATAACCCCTGAAAATATAAAAGTATTCCAGTATATTCAATAATACACATTGTTGCTGGGATATGTTTCATTGTAAAGCATCATTTGAATATCTTTCTATTCTTTTACCTTAGTCCTTGATTAGTTCACATGATGTGGAGGAGAAGCTTCAACAACTTAAAGCTGAAAACAAACCCATTGGAGATATTCTAAAGAACTATATATTGACTCTGTGTTCAGAAAAGGTAATTTTCAGCAATTTGTTTATTGTATGATAAGTAAATTAAATACTTTGAACTATGTATAGTACCATCAGTTTAAGTGACACTTTACAGAGTAACCTAACTAAAATCCAAATCCTAGCCACAGGAGACTTCATATAGGTGGGGAGAGGGGGAGAGACTTAGGGAGAGATTATAAAAGTCATTAGAACTCAAAATGAACGAATACAATTATGTGTTTGTTTCTTGTCAAACTGCAAATGCATGTAGGTGATTAAGGAAAACTAGTGTTTTCTGGATTTCAGTTTTGTTCCTTGCAAATCTAAAGTATTTAAAAAAATTAGTGAAAAAAACCCCTCAATACTGATTTTTACTTACCTTGTGAATGACATGTTTTGAGATTGTGGAAGTCTGTTAATGGTAATCTGCAAAATGAATGATAGTAACAGCTGTGAAAGGTTTATCATACATGCCAAGTGTCCTTTCAAGCCACGGCTCTGGTCTCTTACAACTAGATTGTCAAGCAACTGATACATGGGTAATAATTTGCAAGTCAAATATTAAAAGGTGGTTAATGTGGGGACTGAAATTCCATTTTTTTTCCTTGAAGAAAAGCTTTCTGAGATACAGTGGCTCTTGTCTTCATTAGCAGGCATCCAACTGTAATTCATATTTTTGTATAGAACTTCATTTTGCTCCGAGTTCTTATACATGGGCCCTGAGCTTTGTTTTACACGGCACTGTTGCAGTGTCTGATTTCATAGTGAATTAAACTATATTTTAATTTTAAAAATATATTAATATATCAGAATTTTAAATTTATATCATGTTATGCCAGAAAATTGGATTATGAATAGCTTTGTCTTCTTTTTAATTAACCAATTTAATATGTTCTCTGCTCATTGATATATTTAAGTGATTGCGATATATTAGCTGTAGATATAAAATGTGAAAATGCTTTGTCATGAAGTTCAATGTGATATAATTATGATATGCATACTTCAGAAATCAGTGAAAACAAATATTGCAACATAGAATAAAAGTTTATAATGGACATATTTAAACTATTTACTAATTTATAAAAGATTCATTTGCACATAAATGTAAAACATATGAATTCCTAAGAAGCAGTGCAAAGTGTAAGCATATGTAAATAAATGTAATCCCCTCGTAGAATATAAATGTCATGTTGATTTTCTTTTTCTACATATCTTTTGTTTAATGTTCCTTCTAGAATATGCAGAGAGCTCTTGAAGTAAAAGCCAAATATGAATTCGACATGAATGTTGTGGGCTATGGAGCCTTAATACGCCTTTGCTGTCAAAATGATAATGTAGAGGAAGCAATGAACCTGAAAGAAGAATTGTAAGTACACTGGCACTGAAAGATGTCACAGAGATTTATGCTGATATACAGACCTTATTGAATTAAGTAGGTTGAATATTATCACCCCCCATACATTTTTAATTAGCTTATCCCGCACAAAATATTTTCTGCTGAAATTCAAAATTGATTGTGTAAGCTGTCATGATTACACAATCGCTTTTGTGCCAGCACTTTTGTTAGTGTTTTACGCTCCTATTACTCTGTATTGTATTTTAATCTATTTCTGATGAAGTCTTAGAATCTATCTTGGTATCTAGTTTTAGATTCTGATACATCTACAGTATATATTACTGCAATTCTTGTAAGTGGTATTATTTTAGTAATTATCTTCAGTTATTACACTTTTTGTTTTTCAAAAGGCAAAAACTTGATTGTGAAAATTAGCTCCCAGCTAAAACTTGTAATAACTGAATTGTAAAGAAGCTAAGTGCTTTTCAGCACTTCATTTTCTCTTTAATTTTTTTGAAAATTGTACTCTTGAGATACTGTTTTAAATTAAAACAACTATAATAAACTAAAATAGTTTAAGATTTTCCCCTGGTTATTTTAGCATTAAAAGATTGTGATTCAGCATATGCAACTTTATTAACAACTCAAAGCTGTTATACATCTGAACTTGCTAAAGTAATTTATTTATTTTAAGGTATTTGTTTCTATTCTTGAACCAAAAAAATGCTTTTTGGTGGATTACATATATTCAGTAAAAAAATTCCATATCCACAAACATATTAACTAAAAGTAATTGACCTCAAAAGTACAAGGATTAGGGAAGGGTGAAGAAAAAAAAAGTTGACCTTCAATGGCTAAATAGTAGTCCTTCTGTTATATGCAGTTATAACTATTCATAAAAGGGGTAAGAAAGACTGGTGGAATTGTTTGTTGTCTTCCTCTATTGCTGTCTAGTAAACTTTCTCTTGCTGGCTGACTGCTGAAGAGGAGCCACATGGAATATTTTTGTATCAAATGTTTGTCACTATTTTTATATCAGTATCTCAAGAGAATGCAAAGCCTCATACACATATAAATATTTCTTGTAATGTTTCTTACACTGTGACACATTCATCAAATATATTTGAAACATATCTCTTTAATCATCATGGTAAACAGTGCGTTCTGCAGTTTAGATGATCTATAAAGTGCATTTGCTCAGTCCGTTACCTTTTGCAGAATCTGTGAACAAACGACTTACAGAGTCAGACATTTCATATATACTAATCTATAGAAACCACAGTCACAAACAGTATCAGCCCTTGTATGACATTTCCTGATTTGGCAGTGGTTGTGACTGATTGGAAATTGGGTTTACTGTAAAATCTATATGCCTGAGAAACAATCCTTTGTTAGTAGGATATTATAATAGAGGTAAGTAAAATTCATTAGAGGAAATCCTTGGCTTACGTCCAATTCCTTCAGTGACTATTCAGACTTAACAGTAGTGGTGAAACAAATTGATATTCAACCGATCTTGAAGTTCCAGCTGTTGCTCATAATGTGATCGCTATCTCGGTGGGTGCTTGAGTTGAAATTATGACATTGCAGGAAGCCATGGTCATGTGATCACAATTTGTAAGCTTCCCCTTCCAGTTTCCCCACAAACCAAGAGAATGGAAAGCCAGCAGGGAAGGTTGCAACTCACTTCAGTAAGTCTTTCCCAGCTTTCCAATGCTCATTCACTCTTTAACGCTCTGCATTCCAGTCTTCCTCTGCTCTCATGGTGCTGAAGCACCCCACTTCCTCAGCCTCCCCCAACTAGCATGTAGCCTGCACCAGGCTCCCAATGTTACCCATAATGACTTTTTACCTGGGACTCACACACCTTCCTGCTTAATGACCCATATCTCTTGGGACTACAACACCTAGCACAGCTGGGATGGTCATCACTAAGCAACGCAACCACATGACACCATGTTTTACAACCACATCACTCAGCAGTGACAATCCCAATGACATGTCATTAAATTCAGCATAAGCTTAGTTGTACTTGGGTTCTAATGCAATTATAAATATAATGGACATTTGATGTCAAAGGGATCTTAGTTCATGTTAGTCTTGATATATCGCCCATTAGCAGTGTTGCTTGATAATATACCTCAGGTTTGCCTTCTCTTTTTGTACATATTTTTACATAAGTTTTGCAATATTCAATATTTTATTTCTTTAAAACAGATTAAAAACAAAGGCACTGCCCTTTAGTCCTTTCAATAATTTGTTTCTTTTTACATTCACCTCTCAAGCTCTCCATTAATGCAGCTGGATTTAATTTGATGTTTTCAAACAAATGTGCTTCTGTCAAAATCTTAATGTTTCAGCAATAATATCATTTTATCAAGTTACTGCGACTAGTTTCATTCCATGTACTATTTCTAGGTGAACATGCATCAGCTTGTGCATTGAAATTATTGTATACAAATATGACATAAAAATTTAATTATTTCTTTATATATATATATTAGTTGCCGTAAAGATTCGTCTGATGTTCTTGAATTAAACACTTACATAGAATTGATTAAGACTTTGGTGAAACGTGAAAGACTGGATGGTAAGCAATGCATGCTTCTTTTCAATGTACATTACTGTTATATAATACAGATATCTTTCCACCAGAATAAAAATATTAATGGTATATCATACTCTACAAAGTGCTTGAACATTTTACATCCAAATTTGCATGTGAATTCAACCAGAGATACTTGGACGATGTAGGCCATTAGTTTTAATGGACTGGCAAGCTTGTCATTTACATTAACACAGCTCAGTGCTTTTTGCATTTCTGCAGCTAGTTTTTATTAGCGCTGCTGTTAGGATTGAGTTTGAAGATCATGACTTATGGCACAAATTGTATATGTGCCTTGACTAATGGCCTTGTTTTTCTTTAAGAAGGTGTGAAGCCTGAGTGTAAAGCCTGTAAACATAACCTCTTTGAAAAGTGTCTCAGCATTCTTGGAGAAAAAATGATTTTTAAAGAAATATAGGATTAGGTCTTAAAATTGTGTGTTACAGGACTTGTAAACTGTAAAATTATTGGCATAGTTAATTAGAAGAAAATATTCTGACAGTGACCAGTGAATTTGAATATGAGATTCTGTTAGATGATTTGTATTAAATTTCTTTATTTAAAAGGGTAAAGGATGTGTGTGTGTATATATAATATACACATTTATGGTATTCAGCTTTGTTCGGGTATTTTCCCACGTTATTATAGTTGTGCTTTTAAAGTTGTAGCAACGTTTCGGCAGAATCTCATCTGCCATCATCAGGCTTCTGTATTGTGTTCATCAGAAGCCTGATGATGGCAGATGAGATTCTGCCGAAACATTGCTACAACTTTAAAAGCACAGCTATAATGACGTGGGAAAATACCCGAACAAAGCTGAATACCATACATGTAAGTACCCGTGAAAACTTAAGAAAACAAATATACACATTGTGTATATTTGTATGTGTTTTAGAGTGATTATTTTCATAAAAGGAGTTGATATTTAGATCAGATACCTATACAATTAAAAGGTGCTATTATGTCAAGCTTTCAAAAGCCCGTAACATGCTGCAGGAAATATTTCAGCAGATGCTTTTATGTAAAGTAGTCAAAACATTTTGTGTGTGCAGTAATTAAGAACATTACAAAAATGGTCTTATTCCATATATGAAAATGTTTGTTTCTGCCTTTCTAATGAAGATTAATGAACCTAATGTTTTAACATTCAGTCTCTTAGAAAGCTTTCATTGGCTCTCCTTGGCTAATTAGTATCGACACAGCAAACAGGCCCTATCGGTATCAGACCATTAGTCTGGCTCTATATACAGTGTAAATACATCTTTATTATTTGGCCTCGTGACAAGCCATCTGCTGAAGAAACAATGGTGTGATTTAGCAGATGTTAGCACCAAACGATAAAAGCATCCATTTACTAGGATCCTGTTGCTATAGGGCAGACTCTACGGGGTTATGTGGTGCAGAGTGGGCTCACAGTTCCCACCTGTAATTTGTCGTCAAAGTTGCAGCAAAATGATAAAACCATGCTTTGTGGATTCATAATTGTAGTCTCGTTTGGAAATGCAAGTAGTAATTAACTTGAAATTGGCATTATACACCAGAATTTACATTCCTGCTGGTTTTTGAAAGGCTGTTTTAATAGCAGTTTGTTTTTTTCTGTATATAAAATTACCTAAGGCTTTTTTTTTTGCTGTGGTTTATTGTAGATGCTATTAACATTTTAAAGGAGATGAAAGAGAAGAATGTCTTTATTAAAGATTCAGCTGTCACACAGTGTTTCCGTATCCTTAATAATGTAGCCATCAAAGGTGAAGTTGAAAAGGTGACTCAGCTACATGAGGCTATGGTATGCCTGGTGTTACCACAGTCTTCTGTAAAATTGTGTTCTCCCCTCGTTACTGTTCACTTGCAGAGGTAAGTTGGTTGACACCTGCAGTTAACTAAAGAAGCAAAGATACTTACTTTCATGTTTCCATTTTACACATAATCTTTACATGCTTTCTTTATAGTGCAATTCGAGAAGCCTATACTTAGGGAAACTCATTAAATCCATAATTAACTGCTGTTTCTGTGTTTCCCTGAAAGTAAGACCTAACTTGATTTTTATGTGTGGCCAATATAAGTCCTACCCCAAAAATAAGTCCAAGTTAAGACCCCACCCATTCCATTGCACCTGGTTGCATGAGGTGGGCGAAGCGCATGGGTAAAAATCAAGCTAGGGTGGGGATGAATGGTGTAAGTGGGTGTGGGGCATGTGAGGCAGCTCCACCCCTCCATCCCCACTCTAGCTTGATTTTTATCCATGTGCTTTGCCCCCACCTTGTGCAACCAGGTGCAACAGAATGGATGGCAGCGTCCACACAGGCTCCTGCTAGGTAGGGCTGTCGATGACACCGTCATGAGGTGAAAGAATGGAAGACATCCCCTGAAAATAAGTCCTAATGCCTCTTTTGGTGGGAAAAAAAAATAAGACTGTCTTATTTTCAGGGAAACACTGGGTATTGCTGTAACTGTTGTTATAGCAATAGCACTTAGACTTATATATTGCTTTATAGTGTTTTACAGCCCTCTCAGAGCGATTTTTGGGTCCTCATTTTACCCACCTCGGAAGAATGGAAGGCTGAGTCAACCTTGAGCCTGGTGGGATTCGATCTGCCAAATTGCAGTAGGAGTAGCTTGCAGTACTGAACTCTAACCACTGCGCCATCGAGGCTCATATGTCATCATGACCATCATGCTTTTTTTGTTTGCAGTATTTCTTCCATTTTTTTAACCTAATAATACCAAAGAAACAAAAGATGTCTCAGATCACTGCATTCTCTAAGAATTATTGATATTCCCACCACCCTATGTCCAAAAGCGAGTAAAATTGGGCTTGAGTTGAGTTTACTTCCTGATGACTAACATAGATATATCCATTTAGTTTCCTTGGCTTCACTGTAAAACCAGTGAAACTGTAGAAACTGTAAATTTCTTGCCTTCTTCAAGGCTGCTTTTTTCAGCTTCCCAGAATGGTCTATAGCAGTGAACCTTTGTGACTTGGTGGTCCAACTAGGCTACAGGAGGGGAATTGGGATGTGCAAGTGGCAGGCCAGCACACACACAAAGCTCAGCTTGCTTGAGTACCAGGCCAACACATGAGTGCCCACTGGCCAGCCACATGCTCAAGGGCTGCATGCGTATACCAGCCCACCGCTTGTGTGGTCCAATTCCAAATAAGCCATGACCCGGTAGTGGCTTATTTGAGGACCCCTGGTGTATAGCATGCAACAGAACTGGCCATCTTATTCCTATTTTAAGTAAACAGTTTTTTCTTGGATCTGTTAATAGGATTAGACTAAGGGTAGGACTATAAACCACTCATAGGGGTATTTTAAAAAGTGAAGTAAAGTTTCCTTTTGAATCACTGCACAAGGTGGTGTGACCTGACAGCTTTTTGAACGTAGAGTGCCAATAGTCTGCTTTCCCCTATTAACTAATCAAGCATAAAATGCACTTTAAATACAATGTTCTCCTATCTTCATTTAGCAAACAGATATGCAGAAATCCTTCAGAGTTATTGTTTGGGACAATTATTGGAAGCTGTTCCTATTTGGACATTCCCTCTCTATTCCTTCTCAGAACAGATTTACAGTTTTTGGTCTACCAATAGCTTTCAACAGACACCTTCTCCTGAGCTCATAGATATGTTCTGCTTTCATCAATTCAAACAATGGAATCTATTCCATAAATTCTGGAAAGTTACATTGAAATGGTGGGGCATGTAATGGATCATTTTTTTCTCTTTCAAGAGCAGTGTATCGTAATTTCATTTTAATGTGTGCCATTGTATAAACAGGAAAATGACAATAAAAGTTATTCAGTTCAATTCAATCTAGCATCTTATTGAGAAGATGCTCAATAGGGGAAAAAATCCCCTATGACCAAGCCTTTTGTAAGCCTAAATACAAGTGACACTGACAGTTTGGTCTGATCATAGAGAGGATATAGCTTGGAAATATTCTAGACAGATTTTTTTTTTGTCACCATACAGGGATGCAACCATCACTCTCTTTCATGTCCTGGAGCATAATGATTGCTTTCTATTAGCTTTCTCTCCAATCTCAAAGACTGACATCAACATCTGTTCAGTTATTCTTCGTGCAATGTCAGGATGGTTGATAAACAGCTGCAAAGCAGCTCTGGTGGAATATTCCATTTTTAATTCTTAACAACAAACATTTACTGATTTAAGAGCTTGGCATCATCAGCAAAGTCAGTGCATGACCCTATCGTGGGAGACAATATGGAAGTCTGAGAATCATACTTCGGATTCATTTTTATCTAAAACTTCATCTCTTTGTGTAATTCCCATTTTTATATGGTGCCATTGCACTAGAAACAATATTGGTCAAGCTCTAATAGTTATTTTGTCATTCCTTCAATCTATACAGCTATCCATCATCTCACATGTGTGACTTTGGGCAGCTGGCAGACTTAAAAACAAATAATTAAAATCATAAAATGTAATTCACAGGAGAGTGCAGTCCATACGTTATGAACAGTTAATCATTCAAATACAAGATATTAGTTTGTAAACAATTTTTGTTTTCCATTCCTAGTTGCTAATACATTCCTCCTTTTCTTGACTCACTGGTCAAGAGTATTTTATGATATGTTGAATGCACTTGTATTCTGTTTCTCTTCTCATGTCAACTTTGAGCTTGTTGTTTTAATGTTATTTGTTAGAATTACGTCCTGCCTTTCGTCAAAGCTCAGAGCATCTTGCCTGGGTTCCCTTTTCATTCTCTCCCCTCAACAGCAACCCTGTGAAATGGTTGGGGGTGAGAGACTTAGATATTAAATTCTTTTAAACTAGGAGCTCCATTCTTCAAAACTGTGGTTTTGATTGTCATACCATTGGGAGTATTAAGATGGTTCAGAACCCTAAGCAGTTTTGAATGTTCCAGACATAGGAAATGGTAATAATATTATTGCTATTTCAGGTTGACTGTAATTTGTACAGTCTTTGCTAAATTCATATGTAACTATTTGTTTGTTCTGAATATTTTTTCATATGCAGGTAGGATAGAGAATAAGTGAGATGATAATTATTACTGTTAGATTTTACATATACATATTCAAAAATCATTCACAAGCTTTTCCCAAGCTTTTGAATGTGATAGCTGTGTTTTCATGATGTGTACTGAGGAGTCGATGGAGAGATGATATGGTTTGGATTTCTGTAAATGGAGCTTTTGCATAGTGGGAGGGTGGGATAATGTTCTGAAAAAAATATCATTTTAAAATGCTCACAGGTTATCTTAATTCTTATATATAAAAGTCTAATCATGAAAAAGTCTAATTTTCATATAACTAATAAACAACAAGTAGAAATTATGACTGTACGTTTTGTCTGAAGAATTTTTTCTTCCTGGGTCAGGATGCCAGTAAATGGGACAGCTTCTTAATGGTTCAGGCTACTCTGTGGTAGTGTGTATAATTGTCAGCTTTAAAAGCTAGACCAGATACGAAACTCTACTTTATCATATAGCTATATTAACAGAATCTTGAAAGTCTGAAAGTGCAATTGTTCTGCCGTCTCATTTACAGCCTGAAAAACTAGGGTCAATCCCTTGTGAGCCTCTTGCCCTACCCATTTTACAGTTCCAGCTATGCTGTTTGTTACCTGATCATTTCTAAGGCAGCATCATACCCCACCTCCCCTCCCATAGCATTGCAATAATTTTGTTTATCACAGAGACATAGCGAAAAATTTAAAATGTAAATGAATATGCATTATTCAAGCTTAACACAAGCTTATTAGATCACCTTCTGACCAGATTTTTTTAAAGTCCTACTTTCTGTTCCTATATTTTTTGGAATAAGATTGATGATATCACAACAGGTTTGTGGCAGTGCTGAGAAAGCTCCCTTTTAGCAAAAGTGGGGTGAATGGGTTTGGAGCCAGGAATAATATTTTTATTCAATCAGGATGTCTGACATTCTCAGCATTATTTTGCCATTTAAATATACTTCTAAATTGTCATTTCCCCAGTAAAATTCTTAAATGGCAAATAAAAAGTATATATATATATATTTATATAAAATGTTGAAGAGCTGTCTTCATATAGTGGACTGAGAGGCAGTACAACTGCAAATATATGAAACCCTTTATAATGGTTGAGCAAATAATCAGATGTCCAAACTCATTAGATCTCAAACATAAGGAAGGACTTCTCGATATGTTCATGGCCAGTTTCATCCTGCTGAAGATATTGTGGTGAGGGCTTCCATTGAAAATATTAGTGCACGGGAAGGCTACTTCATGTACTGCAGCATGGCTTACCTCAATTTTGAAATGACTATAATTTTGTAAGATCTTGCAGAAATTTCATGTATTGATTTTTTTCCTTATATAATATTTCATAAGCTTTTGGCCTTGTAATTTTTTTAAATAATCTTTTACAAATGATAGATAACATTTTAATTTTATTTGGCATTCTTGACATTGTGAAATTTCTTGCTGCTCCTTCCCCCTTTGACTGGATGTATTTGTAGTATTTTTTCTGAGCTCTTACAAGAATTGTTATGAAAGCTGAGAAGCCAATAAGGTTTCTTGACATGATGACGCTACTTAGGGAACATACAGGTAGTCTACCTATGACCACTCATTCAGTGACTGTTGTGAAGTTATAGGAGCACTGAATGAAGGGACTTACAACCCATGCCCCAAATTACTTCCTTTGCAGTGCCCCCACAGTAATGTGATCAGAATTTGGTCGCCGTCACATGAATGACCACTTCAATTCCCCCATATGTCTCTCTGTCTTTTTGACCTTCTGCCGTTGTGTGTTCTGCCACCCGAGAGGATCTACCACCTTGGCTATTTTATACTCGCCCTCCCCCCCTTTTCTTTTTTCTTTTTGCAGTACAAATCCAATCCCAGCTCTGTCCAGGAACTCTTTGCAAAGGGTTGCTTTGATGTGCTGCAGTTTAGGGCTCTGCTTTAGTCATCCCTGTGTCCCCCCCCCCCCATGCAAAGTCGGACCCAGCACAGCCAAAGAGCACAACACAAAGGGGTGCTTTGGTACACTGCTGCTGGACTGTAAAAAGTAGCCCCTAGCCATAGTGCAACACAAAGCCCAGTCCTGCCCCACCAGCTAGGCTGGGTGTGTGCCTCATCAGTATTGCCAGCAAGAAGATGGCAAAGATGGACTGGGGCGCCAGAAACCAGAACGGCAGGGTTCTCAGAATACAGGGTGCTCAATGAGTTAGGGTGGCTGCTACTTCCTGGAGAATGGCAAGAAGCCTGGAGCCACAGGCAGGGTACAAGGCCTTCAAAAGGATAGAGAGGGAGAAAGGGGAAATAGGCAGATAGGAGAAGTTGGAGGCACCTTACCTTACCGAGAGAAGATTGGTAGGGACCATTCTGGAATGTCTAGGATTGGCTAACAGCTGGTAAAATTTGCTTAATGATGGCAAATGGGGCTTAATGATTGCTGGAATTGGGGTTGCTAAGTGATGCAGTCACATGACATTTCACTTTACAGCTATATTTTTTAGCCACCAAAAGTTTTATCCCGGTTGTGGTTGTAACTCAAAGACTACATGTAAAGCCAATCTGAAAGTAAAATTCTATTTCCCGGATCCATCATGAGAGTGATCCCAACCAGTCAGTGATATTTTGAATAAGATGTCATTGTGATGCTAAATAGCCAGTCAGATCTGGCTACATGACAGTAACACTGAAGGCAAATGAAACCAATTGAGAGAGAAGGCAGTATAAATGCATCAATGAACTGCTACGTAGACATTGACGAAATGGTATGGGTATATGTATTTCAGTAGAGAAAATAATCTTGAAATGACATTTCTAATTTCAGTTCAGCTTTTCTTATGGAACATTTTCTATGACGGAGACTACAGCTGTCTCCCAGTCATAGTTAAATTCTTTTGGCCACTCCAGTAAGTTATGGAATAATTTATCCTATGGTTCTTGGACAATGCTTGTAACAATTTCTTTTTTAAACAGATTTGAACTGAGAGTAAGAAATTGATCAATAATCCTGGCCTAAACTTTCTCGTCTTATTTTTAAAGTAATTCCTCTACCCTTGCAAACTGCCGATTTTCCTAACGCTATGGAGAAATCTATACATACACCACCCTTATTAGCTTATGTTCTGTTTATTTCAAACATCTACATTATTTATGGATTGTTTTCTTCTCACCAACACAATTTTTAAAAAGTGAAGGAAAGGTTTGTCTCTCTTACTCCATTATTGCAATTAAGAATTTTACATCCTTAGTGCCAAAGGACAAAAGTGGTTCATTTGTCCTAGGAGAACAGAACAGTGATAAGATGATTTTTTGTCAAGGATCATTGGGTCGTAATTAAGTTACATTCATTGCTATTACTTTTTGAAGGCTGATTGGTAAATGACAGACTTCATGCATTTAGTACGGACAGTGTTCACTGGGTTTTTTTCCCCCCTCCCTCTGTCAGAAAATCCTGTTGAGCCTGATAATGTAAATGTGGCATTTTATTCTGAACAAAAGAGTAGGGAAATGAGCTATCTTGTCTAATCATTCAGTTGTTTAACACTGACTTCCAGTTTAGACTCAATTGGCTGGAAAGCACTTGACATGTGAAGTTAGTGCTGTTCGGAATTCATGTTTGAGTAAATTTTAAAGTAAGTGACAGCTAAATTGTACCTAGGGAAATTACAAAGCCTTCAACACAGTTAATTTTTTGGGGAGGATTAGTTGTAATTGCAACATGAGTCTCCTTGAAGATTCCTCCTTAAAGCTGATGAACGAGGGGGAGGGGGACATTTAGCTCTTTTAAGAGCCCTGTTCTCTTTACAGAATATTTTTTTTAAGCTGATTGTACCTTTTGAATTGATTTCCTTCCATGCTAACTTCTGCTTTAGATTTACAGAGGGGTTTGTTGTTCTGTTTTTTCCCCAAAAACTCCTTCCTCCCCCCTTTTCCCTTCCTTTCTAGTGATTTCTGGTTTGAGAGCATTCCAATTAGTAAAACCCTTAAGTAAATTGCCACTTCACTAATATGCTATGCAGAACATTAAAACACTTTATTCCAATTAAAATCAATATTTAGCTTTTTACTTTACTTTTTTTTTTAATCAAGCAAGCTCCTTGGTTTATATAGGTTTTTATATGCTGACTAAAAAGCTGAAAGAGTGACATTTTTAGAATTAATATTTGTTATAAATTAAAACTAGAAGAGGTTAAAAAAAAGAATTATGCATTTAGCTGTAATTCACAAATAGATAGTTTCTAATTTGTATAGATAATTTTTAATGTTGCTATTTTTGAAAATGTTTACAATTAATGAAATGAATTTATTTCATAATTACATTATTTCCTGTTAAGATTCAGTCAGGTGAATTGCAAAATAACATTTGTTTAATCACAAATTAATTCAATTTTCAATTAAATGTATGAATGAGAAATTAATTCCTAATCAAACAGACTATCTAGACTGCATGTTTATCTAGCGCGTGAAAGTGGGGGGGGGGGGGGGGGGGGGTGGGGGGGGGGGGGGGGTAAATGGCCCCGGGCGGTGAAAGCCGGGGGGGGGGTTTCGGGGGGGGGGGGGGGGGGGGGGGGGGGGGGGGGGGGGGCAGAAGCCCTATATCATATTGTAGAAAAGAGCGCTCAAAACAATTATGACACTGTACTGCTGGGACTGAAATATATAAACTGGCAGGTATGCAAGTAACAATGAAACAGCTTTGTTTGAAAAAATGTAGCAGTGTATCTGAATAGCAAAATGTTCCAACTTTTGTATAACCAATATTACGAACAGTTGTAAGATTATGCTCGTGGAACAAAATGTTCAAGTAATTTGATCTGTATTAAAATTTCACCATTGGAAAATACAATTATCTATGGTGCTAGGAAAAGCCATGCTAGATCAGATCTACAATTGTCTAATCTGGCATTCTCTTTTGAGAAAGGTTAGCCTCATATAAGTGGAGATCCCATACTTAAGAAGAACAATAAAAGTTCAGTAACATCCTCCCATTTAAGTTACCTAGCAGTTAGTATAAAAAAAGTTGTCAAACCTAGTAATGGCTCAAGAAATAAAATTTAGTGAAGATTACAGAAAAATAGAAACTAATAACGAATGACCTATTGCAACAAGGGAATTTGTGAAGCCATAAAATAGGCTAAAAGAGGGGAAGTACCTGGACCAGATGGATTTCCAGCTTCTTTCAGGAATAATTTGTACAATTTTATTTTTATTTTTTGGCAAAAATGAACTCAATTTTATAGAGTGGAAAGATATGAGGCAGCTGGATCAAAACAGACTAATATAGTGTTACAGTAGTCCTCACTTAACAGCCATAATTGAGATCAGAATCTCAGTTACTGAGGCAGTTAAGTGAGACATCATATGACTGCTTTGTTCAACAACTGCAATCGTTACCCTTTCAAGTCGTTAAGCAGTCTTGCAAATCAAGTCCCTGGTAAGGAGCGTGAGGTGGTTCAATTTTTACTAAAGAGTCAGTTGAGAGATAATAGAAATATATTGAACATTTTGGAATACCTAGAACAGCATAAGGAAAAAACAAGATTCGCTGATCTTTCTAAATGAAGAAAAGGTCTCTGCCAATTTGAACTAGACTTTCTTGTTTAAAATTTTGGAAGATATGGACTTTGATGAGAATTTTATTTAATGGACAAAATCAACTTACACTTCACAGAAGGCAGATAAATGTAAACTGAGAATTGACATACATTTGTGAAATACAGATGAGGACACTCCTTAATGCCGTTGTTATTCATATTAGCTCTGGAAATATTGAATAGAACCGTAAGACAAGGCAAAAAAATTGCTAGAGTAAGGATTAAAAAAGAAAAGTATAAATTATGGGCAATAATTGGTGAAAATCTAGAAAGTTCTTTGGAAGAAATAGAAAAAATAATTTAAAAATTAAAAGATTTTAGTGTGCTATCTGGATATAAAATTAATGAGAAATTGAAGATGTTAATAAAACATGGAAGAGCAAAAACTATGTAAATGATTTTAAGACTGAGAGAAAAGTGAAATATTTGGGTGACTGATATGAATTCGTATTTTCAGAACAATTAAGATATGAAATGAAGTTATGGATGTGCTAAGATTGGAGAAAAGTACAATTGACATTGTTAGGTAGAATTTTTATGATTAAAATAGTGCTGGGGTTTGTTTTTTTAAACAGTAGCTATTTTTATAAATAAAATGTACCATGTTAACAATGGCAGAAAGATGTGTGTTATGTGTGGCAGGAGTTAAATATAAGAGAGTAATTGTAGCTCAGGATTGAACAGTGGGGCCCTTGGTGGTCTCTGACCCTGGTTGTTTTCTTGCAGACATTTCATTGATCTCTCAGAACAAACCCCACTTCCTTTTCGCACTGATGAGGGTACCTAGTTGGGTAATGGAATGTCTCGAAACAACCAAGCTGGGAGAGCACCAAGGATTCTAAAGATTAAATAAAAAAAAATTCAAGATTTTGCAACCTGCAGCTTGGTTTGGTTGAATAAGTGAATGCTGCTAAGAAATAAGAGAATCTTAGAACTAGAAGTGCATGACCTATAGTACATTTAAAGTTAAAGTTAATATAGGTTTTAAAAATAATTATATTAAAAGTGCCAAATTGAGCATATGGAATAGATATAAACCCAAATTGTACCTAAAATATATGTGTGGATCTCAGCACAAGAAGAATTTTAAAGAAAATAAACAGCAGGCTAAGAGAAATGATTAACATATAAAGAGCTGTACATGAGTCTGGAGAACATAAGGTGAAATCAAGAGAATTTGACTGCAGAGGGATTTAGTTTTCAGTAGTTTTCATATGCAGAATTAAAAGAAATATTTTAAATAGATAACAGGATATTTGGAATTGAACAGCACAAGATATAATTTGAAATTGAACTATATAAAATCATGAACATATAATTGCTAAAATGTATAGACTGGTGAAATTTGAAATGGAAAAAGAACAAATGAAAGTTATGATAAAGTAGGCTAAGAACATAATATATTGCTTGAACAATGGGAAAACAATGGTTGAAAGGATTGAAATTTATAGTATGCTATTATTTAAAAGAGGGATTTTATAAAATGATAAACCAGAAAAATTGTCTAGAATGTATAAAGGTACTTCAAATTTAAACATGGCAAAATATGAAGGGTCATTTTATCATGCCCGGTGAATTTGCAAAAAATCCAGAAAATTTTTGGTTCAAATACAATGATACAAAGAGTTTTAAAGATGAATATTCAATTGAAACCATAACTTTTCTTGTTTGGAGTATTGGATAGACAATTAGAAAAGAGTTATGGTAGATCATGTTTCTATATAACTATTGCACAATTATTATATGCACAAAAATGGAAAGACTGTGAAATACTCACAATGGAGGAATAGATTGTAAAGATGACAATTAGCAGATGTGTCAAAATTGACTTGCATAATTAGAAAAGGACAATAACTACATTTATCAGTCATTATTGATGAACTTGTGATTTATGCATTTGATCTTTAGAACGGAAAGAAGGAAATTATGTTGTAATTTTGGAAAAAGGGCAAAATATATTTATAATCACTTAAGAATATCAGAAGCCTTTTTTCTTTTCTTTGTTTCCTTATGCTCTTTTCACTTGTTACTTTTTGTTTACCTCCCTTTTTCTATCAAAATTTGTATTTTTTTTCTTTTGAAAATTTCTTTGATAAAAATTATATATAAAAAAGAAGCTCAGAAGGGTGTTAATTTGACAAGTCTGTTTTTGAAATGTGTTCTTCAAAAAGGCAGTTGCATAACAGTAGAGCACGACTTTGGTTGAGGGTGGGTTCTTATAGTTCCATTTAATTTTTGCAATGGCTTATTAAAAATCCTGGCTTGGGCTCAGAGTGACTCAGTGAATATACCTCATTGTGAATAACTGATTGCTGCTGCTATTTTTTAAAAGAACTAAATTACCAGTTTCCTCACACTGAGAAGTTTCTGATGTTGCATCAGGTTCTGTAAGGGTATTTTCTCTGCAGCTCTTGCTTAGGAAAATCTGGACATTGGTGGGTAAGAAAGTTTCTTAGCATGCATAGCACTTTAATTCCAGAGCTTTCTGCTGTAGGTGTGATTAATTTTGTAAATGTGGTTGGAGAACTCTAATTTGGCAATCTTGAAACTAAATATTAAGATGTCATTCTAGTACCCTCCAGATGTTGAGTCAAGATGACAGTTTAGAAATGTAACCTTTATAAGTGCGTACATTCCCTTTACTCTTAAGTATTACTTTTAACCCTTTTAACTTTCACTCATTTCTTAGTTTACAAACACAGGCTAGATTTTTCAGAACTCTATATTTGAATACCGTGTACACTAGTAATGTCTCTTAGTTGGCATTCCAATTACTCATTTATTGATAGCTTTGATATAAACAATGAATTTAATACTGCGGGAAAGCAGCTGAGATGAATACTGTTGCTCTTTCCAGAGTCACTGTCAGAAACAGAAATAAATAGAGAAAACTTGAACATACAAAATTGTACCCTAAAGAAAATTGTGAGGGAAGAGTTTCCAAGCTTTTCTATGTGTGTTAACTGAACTTTTATCCAGAGCAGAAGAAAACACTGGTTATATTAAGCTTTATATCCATGTGTGGTAGCTACCATAGCATTTCTTTTGTCTGACAGTAATCTAGTTTGTATCATCCTCTTGCAGTTTTCAAATTAACCTGTAATTTAGTCTTCACCCCAAATGACAATAATTCAAATGACTCTGTGGGGTGCCAGAAGATGTTCTGTAAACAGGGCTCAGTAAAAGGGGATAAGGTAAAGATCCAACAAGCCAGGCTATTTACGATTTCATCTGGGATGCAGTAATATCATTATGTGCCTACATTTGTAATTATTAATTAAATTTGCATCAATCTTTACAAAATTTTATTAACCTTTTAAAAACAATAATTCATGAGAAAGTTTAAATGAATAATTTTCTTTCAAAAATTTTGTTTTTGAAGTTATGTAACAGTCTTGTTTCATAAATATGCTGAATTTTCAATTGTTCTCAACATTTTCTTTATAATTATCTAATACAACAAATATCAGTAATTAACTGCTAGAAGTTAGTTTTGAAGATGTCTCTAACATATATTAATTTTCACTAAAATTTTTGAATTAAAATGGCAAATATATAACCACACTACCACTATCATATACTTGTTAACTAATGCAATACTAAATTAGACCAATGATGTTTTTGTTCTGGGCACATATATATTATTTGGATTTATAGTTAATAACTAGGAAAAGAAAGAAATAAAGGAAAATACGTTTGTATATGTCAGCTCATTATATTATGCTGCTTAGTTAAAATTCATATTCATAGTTACCAACTAAATGTTAATATTTTGTATGGTAGAACTACCAAATTATATTTCTTTAATGTATTAATTGGTTAAAGTGCCTGAGTTATCTTTTAAATTTATAATTTGTAAATGAATGAATCAAATTTAGGTTGTAATTAGTTAACTAAAGTATATGAATGACCAGAACTATAAAATAGGTGGATTAACAGGAGATAAAATGAGAAAAAAAGAATTTTTTTTAGTATGTTTGCATTTTTAAAAGAACTATTACTCTATGAATTACATTGTGATATTCAAATTACTGTTTTAAGGTGTGTTGTTTTTTTCTTCCTGCTAAAATCTTTTGCTGGATTTTCTTTAAGGGATGACTTATTAACAGCCGTGGAAGTGTTATTTGATTGCTATAGGAAGTACGGTGGGCTGCCTAGGCTTCATGAAATCTTATGTGGATTAATAGAGAAGGGAGACACTGAAACAGTGAAGAAAGGTTAGTCACTTCTATTAAGCATTTCTGCTTTCCCCTGTTGTTTCAGAGTGCAGTTTTTTTATCAAATAAACTGTTGGAAAAGTTTGTTCAAATGAGGAGGCTCAAATAATATTCTATAATAATACGACACATTGTATTTTTAAATAAGTTCTCATAGCTGCTCTAATATCTACATGTTACATAGCTTTTCTTTGTTATAAAATAATTGATACATGTAATTTTTAATTGGTTGGGGGCCATTTAGCCATAGCTTAATTTTGTGATTTTCTAGCAGTGATTGTTTTATTTCACCAATATCTGTACATCGACATTGAATAAAAAATTACAAGTGACCATATAACTTACTCTATCTTTTTAATGTTCCTTGTTAACGTTAGCCTAATGAGTCTTTTAAATAAATCTTACAGTTTTCGACTTTCTCACTGAAGAGAAAAAACAGATGGGAATGATGTTTGATCTCTTCTTTGCCTTTCTGGTAACTGGCAAATACAAAGAAGCCAAAAAGATCATTGAGGTGAGAGCATATCTAAAGTACCCTAATCTCTTACAGCTATTTAGTGTTAATTGGAATATATTTAAACTTTTTAGCCATTAATTAGTGTTGTTGTAATTAACAGTAAATAGAGCTCAAATCTAATCACATATGAGTGGTAGGAAGCCAAGGGAGACCTTGGGCAGCTTTTTAAAATATGTATAATTATGTTTAGAAATGAAATAATCTCCTGTATATTCAAATTGTTTTTTTAATTTGTCGAATTCCCTATTAAATATCCACATAATATTTGCATATAAATCTTACATTGTGAAACAAATTAAACCCGCATTCCTGGGTGTAAAGTTGCTAATCCTCTTTTCTAACAAATTCTTTGTTCTTTAAAGCACTGGAATTTAATTTGCTGCAGACTATACTTAGATTTATTTGTAATGCTTGTCTAAGAGTTAATCAGCCAAACAGCAGTGTCTGCTGTAGCCTGATCTTTCATTTAGCACTTCTTTTTCTCCTACTATAGTAAGCAGCTTATAGAGAGTGGAAGGTGTGAGGGAATGAATTTGGTTTGCTGTCTCTGCACTTGGGAAAAGTAGGCTAAACAAGGCAGAAACATTTCCCACTTCCCTCATGTCTTCACTCACAACTTTATCCAGAAGCATCCAAGCCGATATGGCAGATCCCTTTGATAATTGAGCCAATCCTGGCATTTTCAAGGACATTCCAGTGTCCAGAGGCAGCCTCATCCCACCTGGGCCCTTAGCTTAAAAAAAGCAAATACTGAGCATGAGAAAAGAACATGATAAGCAGAGGCAATTGTTCAACTTTGGCAACTTTAAGCCTTGTGGACTTCAACTCCCAGAATTCCCTAGCCAGCATGCTCTAGTTTTAAAGTTGCCGAGGTTGAACACCCCTGAGCAAAGACATACAGGCAAAGGTGACATCTGGATACTGGCTGCTATGACAGGCAGGTAAAAGGACTATCATTCTACTTCCAGGACCACAAGCTATAATGAAGAGCATGTCCCTTTTCTGCTTGGAACTTTTCTCCAACCATGGTAGCAACCAAAAAAGGAGCAATCACACTGAAACAGCACCTCATCCCAATTAGCACACAAACTTTTGGGGAAAATAGTTTTATGCTACTTTATAGACTTTGAGGCTTTTATTTGAATTGAATATTTAAAAGACTGAGAATATAAGAGTCTGAATATGAAAGACATTTAGGTGTCGACAACCTATTGCAAGTTTTAGAAGGATGGAGGTGACCCAGAGCAATATCCTGTTGGGGAACGTATATATTGAAGTAAAGCATTGGGTACAGTTTTGCTGTGCTGTAATAATATATCCAGTTCTTATAGAACAAACAACCCTCACAATAGCTGACATGATCTACGTAAGACTAGTATATTTATCTAGTTTTGATTGAAATTTTGCTTATTGAAATGGGCCAGATCAATTGCATTTCTCCTTGCCTCCAACTCAATATTCATTTATTACTTGCACATTAGCGAGAACAAAGGTGAGACATTAATCTTTGGAAAATGTGAAATTAATTTTGTTTCAAATAGGTGGAAAAACCTCCAAGGAATGTTTTTAATTATAATGTGGTTTGTAAATAATTGCACAGAAAGAACACATGAATTTATCTAAATTAATTTTAATTTTACTCAGCTACACTATCTGATTGACAAGTTTAGTTTTGAATTGTCAAAAAAGTTATAAATTAAAGGATTGATGAAAATTTAATCTACATTTTAAGATAGGTAAGGGGATTATTTCCCTCCTTTCAATTTATGATAGGGACAAAATGAAAGATTATTTTTCCTGGGTTTTCAATTTTCCCCCAAAATGTACTTCTCTAACCTTGATGGTTATACAGTATATTATCTTGATTAACAGTTGCTAAGAAGCAGCGATGAAAACATACTTACTCATATCCTATTTGACTTGGAAGCTTTCTGAATGAATCTGACTGACCACAATGTCATACTGAGTCCTAGAATTGAGAGACCTATTGCTTCTCAGAGAAGACCGTTTCTTCCTGCTGTTTGATAAATGATTATTGGTACCATTACCACTCAAGATGCCTTGCTCTTCATATGTCTAAATCTGATATATATATCTGTTTTGTGGCCTGTACAAGAAGTGCATGCCCTTAGTGTATTTATGCTTTTCCCCCTTCCTTCTAATATACATTGTAGTGTTTTATTTATTTTCTTTCAATTTTATTCCATCTTCTGGGCATAATTCATTTACTTTATATACGCACACAGCATCTTCTCAAGCTTAGCTTATTTATGCTAACTAGAATGCATTCAGGTAGTCATCACTTAATGACTGCTGGTTATGAAAGTGCTGAACAAGGAGAC
Source organism: Notechis scutatus (assembly GCF_049901735.1). Taxonomy (NCBI): domain Eukaryota; kingdom Metazoa; phylum Chordata; class Lepidosauria; order Squamata; family Elapidae; genus Notechis; species Notechis scutatus. Next base: position 45,398,744 of record NC_142009.1, read on the forward strand.
ATATGATCAGTCCTTATAGCTGTGATCATGACAGGGTTCTGCAGTCATGTGATCATGAATTGGGGTCTTGGCTACCAGGTCACAATTATGAGGGTTGCAGCATCCTGCAGTCACACTTGCAATCTACACTGCTGGCTTCTGAAAGCAATGTCAGTGGGGAAACTGGCAGAAGTTGCAGATGGTGATCCCATAATGTTGAATGTAACAACTGAGCAGAATTTACTTAACTGCGAATTGCCATTATATGGTGAAGTCACGTGATGATGTGCTTTACAGCCACATTGCTTAGCAATAGAGTTACTAGTCCCAGTTATCATCCTTAAGCACAGTCTACCTGTATTTTAAGTAAACCTTACTGTTTACTTAAAAAGTTCTGCATTGGCATTATTTAAGAATTAAATTAAAAAGTGCCAATCAGCATCTTGGCTGGATGTGAGAAAGGAGGACATAAACCTGTTGCTTTCTCACTTGAGTTCAGCTATTAGTGGTAGTTCACTATGAATTATTGTTTTCATTCTATAAATAACATGGTTATTTTTTGTTTCAATTATTGTATACCAAACTAGCTAATTCCAGATTTTTGGAATAAACATTCATCACATATTTCTCAGTTTGATCACCAACATCACAACCCCCAGGTGTTATGAATGTTACACAAATGATTTAATGGAGTGTTGTCTTTGTTGTTTCTTAGATTGTCTGGTAGTTACATTTCAAAATGTTGATTTTAAAAAAAGTTATAAAAATGCTGACTTCAGATTTTGTGTTTCTATTTTAATTTGAACTAGATACCTCCATGCCAATCTGTGAATTGTCATGGAAACACAAAAAATGTCCAGATACCACCACCCCACACACCCAATGTTGATAAGTAGAAAAGGTAGAATAGATCAATAACTGTTATTAAGTCTGCAGGGTTGTGTGGCAGATGCTTGTATGCTTGAATTCTACAGCCTCGGAACACTTCAGTTTCTTGTAGTTCAATTCCCTGCTTAGACAGGAAACACTACCCACTTCAAACAAATGGTTATGTTCTTTAATGTTAGATGTTAACTTGGATTCTAGTAACATATTTTCTTACAGGAGAGAGAAGATCTTTGTTAGAAGAAGTGATTGGTTGATAAACCTGAATCTAGACAGTATGTGTGTTGTTGAAGATTTCTTGATTTAGTATCATAAAATGGATTTAATAATAGATCTACATTAGAAATATTAATTTAAATGGAACTTTTAAGTCTCTTGAAGCACCACAGGACACGTGCCAGAGAAGTGTGCTGAAGAACAGTGGGGCATTGAGAATCTATCTGCCACAAAGACTATTTAAGGAATTGGAAAAATGAGATTAGAAAGACTCAAGTTTTAGAGCAAGAGATTTGAGACCAGGCCAACCTGATAGAGAAGGCCAGATTTACCTTTGCTCTGAGCAGCGAGCTAGACAGATGTAGTCTTAAGTGCATACATGTTAAACTGACATTATTGAGTATATTCATGTGCTTTAGAGCAGTGGTCCCCAACCTTTTTATGCCGCGGCCCGGTACCAGCATCAGCTGGGCGCCGCCATCTTGTTTGATGAAAAAGTGCTTCCGGTGAGCTTTCTACCGGAAAAGCTCACCGAAGCACTTTTCATCAAAACAAGATGGCGGCGCCCAGCAAACCAGCGACCCGGTGGGATTTGTTCCACGGACGGTGCCGGTCCGCGGACCGGTGTTGGGACCCCTGCGTTTAAGTTACATAATAACTTTTTATAAAGCTCATGGCATTATTTATGCAAGCATATCAAAATATTTATTGATTCATGTTTTTCATCCCATTCTCTTATACGTTTTGGGGAGTTCTTAAGGATTTGATCAAAAATATAAAAGACTTCTTGAGATCTATTTCTCACTTATTTATTACGATACACATGGCTTACTTTCAGTATTCCTTTGCAAGATTATTTATTGCCAGATAAACCAATTCTGGCTTACTTTTTACTGATAACCAGGAAGAAGGAAGTCTAGGCTTGGGATTTAAAGTGCATTGCAGAGGGAACTTTTTCCACATACTATGACTTAATTTCTTTTTTAAACTATTTATTGTCTTTAAAGTTGTACGCTACCCAACCTCTAAATACACAAATAGATGTTACTTTATTTGTAAAATAAAGAAGTTCAAAAGAAATTTCACTTCTAACATTATTGACGTGGATGGATAAATATATGCAAATGGCAGCATGGTTGTACAGGGAGAAGTAGAAATATATTTTTCGTATATCTGCATATACAAGTTGTCCTTGACTTACGACCACAGCTGAGCCCAAAATTTCAGCTGTTAAGCAAGACATTTGTTAAATGAGTTTTGCCCCATTTTACAACCTTTCTTTTCTTCAGTTGTTAACTGAATCACTGCAATCGGTAAGTTAGTAACAAAGCTGTTCAATGAATCTGGTTCCCCATTGACAAGGTTATAAAAGGTGATCACATTACCCTGGGACATTGGAACTGTCAGAAGTATGAACCAGTTGCCAAGCATTTGAATTTTGATCACATGACCATGGGAATGGTGCAACAATCATAAATGTGAAATAAGGTCATAAGTCACTTTTTTCAGTGCCTTTGTAACTTTGAACAGTCACTAAACAAACTGTTGAAAGTTGAGGACTACCTGTATATTAAACCATGAAGACATTAAAATGACATGTAGTTAAAGCTTTGTTCAGGGTAAGGGTTTGGTAATCATTTATCAATCATGAGGAAATACTTCTGTATTTTGATCCTTGCAAGGGCTGAACTTCAGCAAAGAATGAATTATCTGGTTCATGCAGTTGAGGATCTAAAATAACAGAGTTTTATGGCACTTTAAAAAGTCATAAATCTATTTACATAATTTAATCAAGCCCATTTTGTCAGATACATAGACTGTTACCACTCTCTCCAAAAATATAACTAAACCTTCAGATCTTTTGACCTCCTTCCCTGGAAGAGTCCTCAGAATCATATTGGTTTGCCAACACATTTTTTTTTATAACAGGATGATCAGAAGGTGCTTCTGTTAGCACAGGGATTTCTGTTTACTTGGAAAAAGAAGGCTTCAGTTCCATTCCTCTCAAGTTATACAGTGTTGTTACTTTTTTCTATAATGGGCAGGCATATAAATACAATGAATAAATAAATAAATAAAATAATGAAATGCCAGTGAATATGTTGCTCTTTCAATAAAATAATTAAAATGCTGATTTTTATCTCAGTTTCTCTTAATATACAAAATATACAACAACAATAAAGCAGATGCTCCCTTAATTATAAAAGCATCTATAGGTAGGTTGGGAGAGAGAGATTAACTCAATAGCAGAGATGTAAATGTGACATAATAGAGAAAAATATACTTTTGACTCATTAGAAAGTAAATATGTGTGAAAATTGCAATAAATGATTAAAAAGTGAAACTACAGGTCAGAAGGGAAAGCTATAAAATTATATTTAGCTTTATAATTTCTATTGCGGTGATTAACAACTTTAAAAACACAAAATTTATTAAAATGCAATACATAATTATAACCCATAATAAAGTATAGATAAATGTTATAATTGAAATGTTAAACTCCTTTTTGAAAATGCAGCAGAATGGTTAGAGATAAACTGCCAATATAGACTACTGTAGCAGTTCAAGAGATTTAGTTAATCTGACCTAGATGTTCTTTTAATAATTGAGAACACAGTATATGTAAAAACACTTCTCCATTTCAAAATGAAATGCAAGAACATCCATAGTATAATTCAGTGATCCTTGCAGTGATTGCTGCAAAATAATTTCTTAAGAGAAAAGGATTTGCTACATACACTTTTTCAGATTTTAAAGCTGTTTAGATAATTGGCATTTGGAACATAAGTAATATTGAAAGTTGGAGGTGAAAGGTGAATCTGATTTTTGCCATGTCACAAAGGGGATTATCTGCAATTTCAAATGAAATACTTCTGTACAATGTCAATGGGCATAATGTGTAAAATGTTAATTTTACAGTTGTTGCTTGGTTATTTTGTCTTGTATATTCTCATCAAATTGATTCAGAATGAAATATAAGTGATAATTGAATGAGCTCTTTTTCTTGTACCTACTTGCAAATATAAAGTGAACTGTAAAATAATATGCAAAGATATTTTATTGATCCTATTTGTCTCATAATCATACTTTATTCTCTTTTGAATATGTATGTGAGAAGGAAATTAAATGCTCCGATCTTTCCAAAATTTTACTACTTATTCTCCTGGGTAGTATCATTAGTGTATGATATGTAACATCCAATAGGTAAAAAAATTGAAGTGTGAGTAGCCAAACTTATAAAACAATGACAGTTACTATGGCATTGTTTTATAAGTTTGGCTACTCACACTTCAATTTTTTAACCTATTGGATGTTACATATCATACACTAATGATACTACCCAGGAGAATAGGAATTTAGCAGTAATATAGATGGGTTTACAGAATAAACTGAAGCAGAATATTTATGCAGAATATTCCTCATGCTTACTGGAAAAGTAATAACATGGACTACTGGCTAGTAGAGTAGTAAAAGAAATATGTTTTTGAAAAATATATATTCTGTTATAGTAAGAATAGAATGGGTCAACACTCACTTTATAATTGTCTTGCTTAGCAACAGAATTTTTGGGCTGAATTGTGGTCATAGGTTGAGGACTACTTGTATAGGCAAAGTGGGCTGAAACATTTTTTTAAGCCTTGGGAAGCAAGATAATAGTTGGAAATGGCTCAGGCAGACACCTCTCTGATTCACTGAATATAAGAAGGGGATTTGGGTCTAGGGAGTATATAATAAATCAGGGATATAAATAAATAAAATAAAAATATTGTATTTTGATAATGAAACTCAGGCATCCAGAATTCTCCAATACAACTCCACACTTTTTTTTCTGCACAAATGCCTTCCTGACAGTCACTTCACAATAATCACTCACAATGAAAAGATATATAACGTTTAGTAACCATTTTAAGACCTTTCATGCCACAGTTGTTAAGTGAATCATTGCAATTGTAAGTAACGCAGTTGTTAAGTGAATCTGGTTTTCCCATTGACTTTGCTTCTGAGAAGGTTGTAAAAGCTGATCATATGGGACACTGCAACCATCATAAATATGAGTCATTTGCCAAGTGTCTGAAATTTGATCCTGTGACCATGGGGATGCTGCAATGGTCATAAGTGTGAAAAATGGCTATAAATCACTCCTTTAAGTGCTGTAACTTTGAATGATCACTAAACAAACTGTTGTAAGAGGACTACCTGTACTTCGATCAAGGATATTTTCCTTACTCTCTATAGAGTGGGGGGTGAGCCCTTACACATTTTTTCTCTAGCGTTTGCTCTTCAGGATGTACATTGTTTTCTTCTTTCTGTATTTTCAAAGTTGTATGCTGCTCAGAGTCTTTGACTACCTTTTAAATTTGACAAATAAGTTTAAAATGCCAAATATTTTGTTATAGTTTTGTGCATGGAAAACAATTTCAAATTGAGCTATTTGTGTTCTAACAAATTACCTTATTTTAAGTGAATCTTACCCATAAATAGGTATATACAAAATTGAAGCCTTTAACAGCAATTAAAGTAGGCAGCATTAGCAGACTAATCTATGACATAAACAAAAATATCTGTTTATTCTTCAGGACAGAATGTCTCAAGGAATAAGCACTTGAAAGTATAGTATTTATATATATATTCTATCTTGGAATGTTAATTTAAAAGCACAATTCTATTGGTACCATAAACTAATTATAAAAAATAAATTTTGTTTTTGCTATTTTAGGAAAAGTAAGAATTTTTCACTATAAAGCCCAGTGGGGGCTCAATTGCCTTTCAGGAAGCCAAATTATAAATTCAGGTTAATAATTTGTTTTGAAGAAATTATCCTTAGAAAACAAATACTTATTTTGAATTCTTTTTTTACAGACACCCGGCTTAAGAGCAAAACCAGAAAGATTGGAATGGTTTGCAAACAGATGTATTACAAATAATAATGTATGTATACTATTAATTTTGATTTGTGTATATTATTGATTCAGTAGAATTCTATCACATTACTATCAAATCATTCATATCCAAGGACAAATAGATTACTTTCTGCAGTGATCATTGAATAGTATTTAATCCAGTTTCCAGATGGCAGCATTGTAATCACTCTCCTCTCTTTCTATTTTTGCAAAATCTTGATAGTTCATACTGTTAATGACCTATTACTACCCGTGCTGCAAAACCCCAGTCAAAGAGGAGCACACTATCTCCCTTTATCCTTTTGGAAAGTTTACATGATTATTGTCATGCCCTTGGTGGAGACTGACTCTGAGGGAGAGGAGGTTGGAAGAGGCTGGGGAAGGGTAGAGGCCGGCTGAGCAGTCAGAGGAGGACCCAGGCCCATCCCCTCTCCATCCTAGGGCACGCAGGGAGGAGAGGGCCTTGATCCTCTTCATGGGCTGCGGCTGTGACAATTGAATAAGAGGTCAAACATGCATACGGGCAAATGCTGGAAACAAAGCGTGGAAATAGCTCTAGTTTATGGTTCCTCTCTGACTTTGGCATCCTTCCCAGTGTGTGTTATCTGTGGACGTTCTCAGCCCTTATCTTGCCTGGTTTGTGTTGCTTTTTTCCTTCTTGTAACTGTTTGTGTGGGAGTTTTTTGTCTTCCATCAAGAATATTTGGAGCTTGGAAGCAAAGTGAAGGAATAAAAGGGGCTTCACTTGTTTTCTGTGACTGTGTTTATTTTGCATCCCACCCTGGGTTATCACAATTAGGTTTTTGGGAAGCAAGATGCTTCTCCTTTCTTCTTTCAAATTCTTTGCCTCTGTTTGTGATAGGTGTCATATGATGCCTCTTATATCTTTCAAAAAAGCCCATCGAAGTGCTTTTTTCTTACTTGTAATGTCTGATACCTCACAATGTGTAGTAGTGAGGAAAAAATGGGCACTACAGGCTGTTTGAACTATAGCACCAGTAAGATTAAGAACTGAAGTAAACTGTCAGGACTCCGACATGTCTTATGCTATACATATTTTTTAAAAGTGCTATCAACCACTCTCCAACAAAGCAAATAGCTTTCCAGATAAACCTACATATGTATTTAGACATTAAAGCAGCTGCTGGGATGTTAAACCAAAAGGCAAATGAAAGTGGTTTCATACTAAAAGAGAATATTTGATGGACAAATGTATGAATATTATTAATGCAAATATATGAATATTGCTGTGTTAGATTTATGTAATGTTGTTTGAAATATCTGTGCATGTTTTGAATATTTTTATAGTTCTTTTTGTTAATCTAAGAATTCATAGATTATGAAAATTATTACTAAATCATTGGTCCGTGTTTTGAAAACATGTGATTCGTTCAATGTTATTTTCCTATTAATCAGGCCTTCACACCTTTGTCAACATAGATTGTATGGAAAGTTGTATAATTTCCCAATGTAAACAGAAAAAAATGAATATTACAATATACATGTTCTGTTTTTATTTTAAAGGGTGAGGGCCTGGAAGCCATGGTAACACTGACTCAAAACCTCTTTGATTGTGATAGAGATAAGATGTATTATTCTCTGTTGTTATTATGCCGTAAGTAAAATGACCAGTTTTATTTTATGTTTCATAGGCTAGACTTATCTATCATAAGAATATAATTACTAAGCATCTTCCCAAAGGCTAATGCAACTGTAACATGAAAGAATAGATATGTATCCTTACAAGCCTTACAATTAAAAATAAAATGTAGAAACCACCAAGGAGGTTAGATGCACAGAACTTCCATATACCAAACAAGAGTAAATATTATTATCATCCAGTATTGCCTGTTCTGAAAGGTTACAAATCTCCAGAATAGGCATTTCCTACCAGTTCTTAACTGGAAAAGACCAAAGGTCATCCTGAGGCCTTCAGTATGTAAAACTTATGAGATAGGCCTCTCTTCCGTATTGCTCAAATAAAAATAGGATTCTGTGTCTAGTTTAGCTTCATCACAAGGAAAAGGACCAAAACAGGTATCTTGCTTATCTTCCCTCCTTACACATTGTTTTAAAAGAGATTTAGAAAACTTAAGAAAGCTGAGATCTGAACTACTGTCCTCTAGATATTATCTAAATGGGCTGGTAAATGGGCATGGTGGTGAATTCTGTTTAGCCACAAGCATAAAGGTCTGCATTTATTCTTGTTCACATTTGTAACCATTTCCCTGCAACTGAAGGCCTTTATTGGGCCCTCAGTTTCCTCCCCACCTCCCACTCCCCCTTTACGGGTTCTGTGCAGCTTCTGATTTAAAGATATTGGCATAACCCTATTTTTCCTTCATTTTGACCAGTGCTCATATATTCTATTTAAAGAAAAATTAGGTGGCATTTTTGCATTCATTTCAGCAACTTGTCCATGGGTGAAATATTCAGTGTGTTTGGGCTACATTCCAATTTACCAGTTGGTTTCTTTCTTTCAGTTCTAAAGTATTAACTTGAATAAGGAAACATTCTACAGTTGGCTTACTTTGGTTGAATGATAATTGAAGGTTTTTGTAAACCACCTATTTTCTTCTGCATAGGTGGCATTTATCTCTTGAGGAGTTTCTTTAAAGAAAGTTGCCATTTCCCATCATTCTGTAGTACTAAACCATGTTTCAGAAATTCAAGAAGTGTCTGTGTAATTTCTCCCTTTACTTTGAACTGTCTTGTTTTGCTGTCTGCAAAAGAATTTGAAAAAATGTTCCTCTTTGCTATGTACATAATTGCTTTCAATAGAAGATAGCCAAGTACACTTGCATTCTTCCAATCCTTTCATAATCTTACCATTACATAGGCAACTTGTTAAGCTTTAGAGGAAAATGCTATAAAATTGAGAGCCTCATAGCACAGGGTGATTGCACATTCAATTCGGGGAGATTTAAATTTGGCAGGCATGTTAAATAGCTGAAATTATTATTTGGAAAAAAAATCAGAAGTTCATATGTATTTGTACTGTCAAACAGCTTTACAGCTTTTATGTATATATGTTTTAAAGAATGTGTCTGTTACTGTTCAAAGTTGGACCAATATAGCCTCACATTGCTAATTCTATCAAAACTAGGGGTGATTTTTTTTGAGTAGCCTGCATTTTGGATCACAAAATTGACTGGGGAACTCAGAAATTGACTAGAGGCCATGGTGTCTGCTAATTGGCTCCCAGCCTAAGTCACAGAAAAAATGGCCCAGAAAAGATTTATAATTTATTTTTTAAAAACAATTTTCCAAAGTAAATTATGGAATAGCGAAGGATGGAAAAAGTTTGAACCTTTGGGTGTCTGCTGTTGTACTGATCCAGATTGATACCTTTATGCATTACTTTAATGTCAGATGGGAAAAGCTTCTTAGTAGAACTTAAATATGAATGCTGAAAGGTTTCCTTTCATTGCCTGGTCTCTCTTCTGTTTGCATAGACCAGTTATCCTTGTAAACCCACACAAAATGGAAGGAAGCATTATGAAGCTATGTTTAGAATGCAAAGGACTATCTGCTTTTTTTGCTGAAGCAGATTAACCCACTTCTTCCTCCACAGCTCTGCTTTAGATGGTTTACTATTGGCTTACTATTCAGCAGAAAATAAGCAAAAAAGGGGTCAGAATTTCAATTTAAATAAAGAAACATAGCATTGGGCTTCAAAGCATATTTTGTCCCCAGTTAGAGATTATTCTCTCCTTCCCAATAGGCATTTCCTCCATTATACTGATAATATGCCTATGAGGGAGAAATATAAGAAAGTAAATTTTATGAAAAATTTCTCCAGTCAGGAAAAATAAAAGGCACAACCAATTCCTTTATTCAAATTAAAAGAACAGCTTTTTTCTTATAAGATAAAATAGTGTGTTCCTTAGTGCTTTATATTTGGTAATTAATTATAATCCTTCATCATAGAAATGAAAGAAAATAGACCCAAGAGCATCCTTGTCTGCAAACTGTATCTAGGATTTATGCTGGTATTTTAAGAAGGGTATTTTATATACTTAGTGTTGTATGAATAAAAATATGAGCAAAAGAACCACATTTCTTTTGTGATCCTAGGGGAGCAGCACATCCCTTTGCCAGAATGAGTACATAAAAGTACAAACAAACTTGTAAATTATGACACTTTGTCAAACTTTGCTTAAGCACTTACGCAACCTCAACAACAGCTATTTTATTTCCAAAATGAATATAGAGTTGAAACAAGTTATTGAAATAAAATCTTCCTTCTCTTGGTAAACAGTGGTGTTCCCATGATTGTTTCATAAAATGTGAAGCAGAAAGAACAAAGTACTTTTTATTTTAGCTTATTAGTTTTAGTGGAGGTTTTTGCTAAAATATTTGAAATTTGAAATCTTTGTTTTTTGTGGTAACATGTTAAAATACATTTATCAACGGTGCATAGGTGTCATTGTTTTCTCTTTTCTTCTTTCAGAGAAAAATAATGATTTGGAAAAGGCTGAATCTGTTTGGACTAAAATGCAGGAAGAAAACATTGTTCCTCGTTCAAGAACTTTGCATTTGCTAGGACATATTTTTAAAGCTAATAATCAGAAAATTCCATTTACTGTACCTGAGGTAAATTAGATTCAGCGTTTTTATAATGAAATACCTACATTAGAATAATTCTTTTTAATTAGATAATAAGTTTCATAAATTATGTATTTAGAAAAATAAAGACATTTGTTTCTTTTTAAGAATTGGTATGAAAGCGATGATGATTCTGCAGCAATTGGCTTGTCATCACTTCCTCAGCAATCATATCAAGTTAATGAAAAAATAAGTGAATTTTGCAGAAATGATAAACACAGAGGTAAATCAGTTTTGGCTTCTTAAATCTTTGTTGAATATATTATTAACTTTTTCTGTACAGTTTTTTTCTATGAACACACAATATAACTGCAACTGAAAACTTTAGTGCCAGGATATTTACATATATATGTTACCTGAATCTACTGTACCACAGTTTAATAAGACTTGGTTACTGTTCTAATTTTGTTTGTTTTGATATCTGACAAGATACAGTATCTTGTTATACTGGAATGATAATATATTAAGATGGGGTAAATGCCACCCCAGAACAAGAGCACAGCAGGATAGAAATACTCTAAAATAGAGATTGTGAGGCTATAGCTTCTCTTGCTATATCTGCCTTTTCTGGAGCCTGTTTCCTTTAGACAAAACAGTTAATTCATTGCCCCCAAGCATAAGGAATTTGGAGTTTACTGGCCATGGTGGCTCTTTTCTGGGCAGAAACTACACAAAATAGCCTAGAATTTTGAGCTAGATGAATGCCACCGGAGGGCAGTTATGGCTGAAGAACTGATACAGAGATTCTGTCTGCTTCAGTGCTCTTATTGGGCCCATTCAAGGATGGAAAATTGTTTGGAGAAGCCCTAGAGATTTAAGAAAGAAAAGCTGTATCCCTATCAAACAAAATTTATGAAAGTAAGGGTAGTAGGACTCCAAGTTATTTCTGTTATTCCTTTAGTTCTTACAATTCTAGTTCCTACTATTCAAAACATGCTGGGAGAAGAGAGACTTCCAAACAAGCTCCAGCAAGAGTGAACATTGTTTTTCCCCACCCAGCAAAGAGGAGGACCAAAAATGGGTGCCTTAGCCTCAGTTACCTGAATTTGAAAGGTCTTTAGGATCATATGACAACCTTTCCCATTCTTTATAATGGGAAAGAATCCATTCCTTCTCTCCCCAACGGATATTCTTCCCTTTCCAGGTAGATGAAATCTTGTATGAAATGAGCATGTGAGCTATTTATCAGGTTGTCACTTAATCATGAGCTTTATTAAATACTACCAACTTAACCGATCCAAAGAGACATTCAGTAAAAGTGTGCTGCAGAAAGTAATTCCTATACAATTGAGCTCCTTTAATAAAAGCTAAGCACTCACAGTTTGTTTGTTCCACTATCAAATGTTATTATGACTGTGTTGTAGGAAAGCAATGTGTTAGACTTATCATGAAAGATCATTTTCTGCAATGGAGAAAGAACAGCCAACTTACCCTTCAGCTATCTTCGTTGGGTATCAAGAGGGAGAGAAATGTCTCAGTACCTATCTATACCTGCAGCCAGTTTAATATAGTTTAATATTTATTCCTAATTTCTAAAGTGTTCCATCTTTGGAAGGAGGGATGCTTGGAGTGGAATTGGCATATTAGCCTCACTTCCCCTTATTCAGTATAATTGACTAGGCTTTCTTTTAATACTAGAATAATTATTTTGTTGCTAATGAAATATTAAGGCCACACGTGGAATACTGCATCCGGTTTTGGTCACTACATTACAAAAAAGATGTTGAGACTTGGGAAAAAGTGCAAAGAAGAGCAACTAAGATGATTAAAGGCCTGGAGACTAAAACATATGCAGGATTTGGGTGTGGCTAGTCTAGAGAAAAGGTCTCGGGGTGGGGGGTGGAGGGGAGAGACATGATAGCAGTATTCCAGTGTTTGAGAGTCTATGGAGATTCTCAGTCACCGAGGTCATGGTTGCCCCAAGGGTGCTATTTATCAAGAGACAACTAGACTTTCTGGTTTTTCTTTGAAAACGTTTTGCTTCTCATCCAAGTTTTTTCTTTGAAGACATCTGCTTCTCATCCAAGAAGCTGAAACTTCTTCAGCTCTGACTGGGTAGTGTGGAATGGAAGGATTTATACTCCTTGCAGACAGTGGTCATTTGCATTCTTTTAGCAAATAGTTAAGCACAGCCTTTAAAAAAAATTTTTTTTAATGCAAATTACCAGCTGTCTGCAAGGAGTATAAGTCCTTCCATTCCCTACCATTCAGACAGAGCTGAAGAAGCTTTTTGAATGAGAAGCAAAATGTCTTCAAAGAAAAAACAGAAAGTTCAGTTGCCTCTTGGGGGAAAAAAAGTACCTTTGAGACAGTATTTGAGAAGTTGCCACAAACAGGAGGGGGTGAACTTATTTTCCAAAGCACCAGAGGTTAGGACAAGAAACAATAGATGGAAATTAATCAAGGAGAGAAGCAACCTGCAATTAAGGAGAAACTTCCTAACAGTGAGGATAATTAACCAGTGGAACAGCTTCCCTTCAGAAGTAATGAGTACTTCATCACTGGAGGTTTTTAAGAAGAGACTGGACAGTCAGTTGTCTGAAATGGTATCGGGTCTCCTACTTGAGCAGGGGATTTTAACTAGAAGACTCCAAGGTTCCTTCCAGCAGTATTTTGATTTATTAATAACTTCAGAAAACATGCCAACTAGCCTGCAACAGATATTCTTCAACTTGTTGTCTTCATGTTTTTTCTTTAATCTTGACTCCCAATGATCAAATACTATTTTCTTAAGTAAAGCTATCGAGACTTACCTTGTACTACTGTCCTACAACTGTATATTGTGTGTGTGTATATGTGTTTCATTTCATTGAATGCAGTAACCTAGCATTAACATATAATACTTGGTACTTTAGCTACAGTAATCTAGATGCTAAAATACTGTAATTACAAACATAATAAAGAACAAAAAGTAATGAATATTGACCTAAAGCTGTGTGTAAATTGTTTCACATACTTGTTTCAATGCAAAATCTTATGAACATATTCATGATCACTGCAACATTCACCAAATTTCATGATACCTTTAAGAATAACATAATAAAAGATTTGCATCTATTTAGCCAGTACATGCAGTCTACTTTTTCAAATTCTGTCTCACCTATTCTTCATTCAGTTTTTTTTATCTATTTTCTGATATTCAAGGCATATGTAAGCTTATGTGTAATATTTCATTATAATGATTGAAATGACTTTCTAAAGTAAACTGTTGAACAGTGGGGAGGGAGTTTCAGATATGTAACATTTATTTTTAGAGCAGATTAATGTTTTGGTGGGACATTCACATCTGCTTAATCTTGTTCAGAAAAGTAAATGATTAAAAGAATACTTCTGTTTTCCTCCTTGGCTCCCTCTTCTTGTAATGTCTTTTGACTGTCAGTTATTGTGAATGTGTGAAATAAAACCATTAATCAGTCAGATAAATGCTGTTGTAGTATATTTATAAATGGTATGTTTCTGTGTAAACCTAGTTGTAAGCAAATAATTTCATCTCTCAAAAGTAGAAATACTGCTAACGTTTCCGAAAAATTTCTGGGATAAATATTAACCATTGTACCTATCACAAGAATCAGGAATTATCTTAAAATTGAATGTAGAATATTCTTAAATGAGTAGCATTGCAGTGATTTGACAGTGATTTTGAAAAGGGCTGTTTTGTGACTGGCTAAGACATAACTTATTTCTCACTGGTGGCGGTAATCCTCTTCCTTCCCTTTTAATATGAAGACAAATTTAAGTTGCTAAAAGTTCAATAGAAATCAGATTTTTATTGGACACTAAAACAGCTCTTAAATATAGCTTTGAGCTCAGAAAGAAGCAGTGAAACAGGTTTGTTTCACATGCTGTTATAAAGAAAAGATGGGAGTTTTATTGTGCCATTTCAATAAACTGACACATGTATTGCATTTTTAAATTCTTTTGCAGAGGCATACAGACTTTTTCTAATGGCGAAGGACTTTGTACTTAATGTCGGTTGTTACAACAATCTTATCAAAGTATTGCTCAGCCATGGTTCTCTTGAAGAAGCAATGGAAGTTAAAAAAATGTAAGTCATTTTATGTATGCATCTGTTTTTTTAGCAGGTATGGGTAATTTTGCATTTACATTATTTCATATCTTGCCTGTTGTTTAAGGACAACGTCAGTGTAATGTACTAGACTTTCCACCATTGAATCAAAAAAGTTGACATTCTCAAATCATCTTTGTCACTAGCCCATCATGACTGAGTCACACACTTGGTACACTTAACAATTTAACAAATGCGTACATTATAAATACACCAAACAATTCTTATGTGTAGGTAGTCCTGGGATCTGAAGACCAGAGAACAAATATTGCAAATGTTCTCTTGACAAAATCATATGAATAGGAATACATGTTGTTCAGTGCATCAGACAGCTGTGCTTCATGCATAAAATCCCCAGTGTGGAGTAGAGATCTGAATATGCAGCTATGCCACACATTTCTTCAATAGCTTGAATCTCTTAAAAGAACTTACTTGAAATAAACTTGTTAGCGTGTGGACTAATTTTATATCAATAGTGAGAAAGACAGATTACATACAGAAGATTGTCTCTGTGGCCAGCATATCCAACTGTAATCTAATCCATCATACTGTAGAAATAGCAGTGGTGGGTATCAGCTGTAAATATTGAGACTGTTAGAGGAATGAATTATCTTTACAGTTAGCTTACATTGTAACCAAGAATGAGAGAAAAGTTTGAAATCAGAAGATTGTTGAAAGGGACAGTATTAGATTAAATTTATATAACAAAAACAACAATAATAGAATTAAATAGCTACTAGAACATAATTTGAAATTTTTGTATGTTCAAAAAAATAGAGATTTATATTAAGTAATTAACATACAGAAACACAAAATGACCAACAAGTTGACTAACTTTCAAAAAATAATCTGCTAGAAATAAAGATTAACATGAACAGAAAACAAAGCACGATTTAAATTGTGAACTAATTAAAATTATACTGAAATTATTTAAAATAAGATGATAAAGTAAAATTTAACTTCAGTATTTAAACTCTAAAATCTTACCTGTATTTCACTATGTTTGGACATGTTCCACAGCTACGAGTTAAATGGTTACTAGTAAATAACAGAAGGTTCATGTGAATTAGCTTCAGCTCTACAGTCCTTTCCAGTTGTCCTTCCAAATACATGAAACCTTGCTGTTGTACTTTAACTAATTCTGCTTTAACATAATTTAGCATGGCGTCTCAGATCCAACAAAACTATGTTTAGCCTTTGTTATTATTATCTTTATTCATTTATTTATATCCTGCCTTTATTGTTTGTAAAAATAACCCAGGATGGCGAACATACCTAATATTCTTTCCTCTTCCTATTATTTTAAATAAGCAAGTAAAAACAAAAAAAGCATGGGTTTTGTAAAATAACAAAATAAAAACCATCCATGTTTTCTTCACTGATATTCAAGAGAGAGTGAGAGGCAGTATACTTCATTTACATATCTAATGCTCAGCTAAATCATGCTTTACCATTGCCTCCAAAATGGATTGCAATATAGATACTAATCCAGAAAATAAAGAACAGAGAAACACAAATATTCTCTTAACCAAATGGCAGCCTTATGTAAAAAAGAGGGTCTTCTATAAAACCTGCTCATTTTGCTACATTTTACATTAATTTTGATAGGATACACATACGTTAGGTGTCAAAACAAAGAATTTTCAGGATTGCTCGGTAAGTTGCAAACACATCGCTAGGACTGTTGAATATTTAATAAATTATAGAGAAATAGCTTTTTATCATATTGGCAAAGGTTAACACTTGGTAAAAATTTAAGCAGGGCAATATATCAGAACACAATACATTTTACATAGTCTATTACCAGCAGACACAAATAATAATAAAATTATAATAATGTGGTAATCCAAGTGAAATACAGTAAGATTGTATATTGGGAAAGGAGAATTCCAAAATCGGGTTATTTTGGAGGGGAGTTCTGCCTAGCTTACAGTAAGGAAGAAATAATAAGTCATTATTTTCTTTTTCCTACCTGTATGGGTAAATATTTATTTTTTAAAAAAATCAATAATTGGAAATACTGAATATTAGTGACTTTATAGAAACATGTTTTTTATTATTATTATCACCCCAAAGATATCGATGAAATTTAACTATAGTTCTAAAATAGAAATGTAAAAGTTTTGAAATAAGGGATTAGATCTGTAATAACAGCAACACTTATGTAATTGCACTGAAGATTGGAAGATTGGAGAAAGTAAATCCTTTGTAATATGTCATTTACAGTTCTATGCATGAGTTTTTGACTTACAGGTTTTGACAGATGGGGCAAAAGGAAAAAAAAGAGCAATGAAGGCTTAGGCAGAGATTAAGCGGATTGGTTTGGAAGAGTAAGGAAATCCTGAGGGCCCAGAAGCTGAAAGTGACTGAGAGGAAGGTCATATTATGAATTTAGCGGAGGATTTTCTTGAGATTGGGGAGAATAATTTAGCAATGACTCTATTTCCTAATCCGCTCAGTTCATAAATTCAGAAAGTTGGGCTCTTCTGTTGTTTCTCACAAGATGATCCCTGTGATTTATCCTGATTGTTGATACAGCAAATGGCCAGCCATGTATTTACTCCTCTCAGGGGGAATTTTAAGAGTAAAGTCTATATTTAATTATGTGGGGACCATTTAAAGCCATGGACATGAAAATAGAAAAAGGTTTTCTGATCAGCGTGTTCAAGGGCTGTTTTTCAAAAGGACTTAAATATTAGTAAAGCTAATTTCTCCTTGCAGTTTCTGGTAAGAGAAGTTGTTCATTTTTGTTTTGTTTTTGTCTTTTAAATTACAGAATTAATGAATGATGCAATTTAGTTATAGGACAGCAGAGTAATACATAAAGTTTTTTTTTTAATTCTGCACATGTCTAGATGACAAAAAAATGAAAATTAAATCAACCAAATTATACAGAACTGGTTCATAATATCCCTTTGATTTGTATTTAAAATATACTGTGCTGAAAATAAATGTTTCATTTTTTATTGCAGGAAGAATGGTTTTACATTTTATAATTATGGTGACTGTTTTAAAAAGAAGAACAAAGTATCCCGCTTAGGATACAGCAGAACAATAGTGGGCATGCAGTTATTTTCGTCATGTAATATGTCAGCATTCAAGAATCTGAACCGATTGTTTAAAAAAATCTTGTACTTTGTTTCTTTTGTTGCTCATTTCCAACTTTGTCATCTGTCAGAATGCACAAAAAAATTATCCTTCTATAACCATTGACAGGATAACACAAAAGCTGTCTCCAGGTCGATATTTTGCAGCAATATTTTTAACATACGAACAGTAGTTTTTATAATTTCACCTTGGTGCTCAACCATTTATTATCGTATCAGAAGCATGTCAGTAATTCCTTTCTAAATGTCTGCTTCTTTTAGCGCTAAGAACCACATCAAGGGCTTCGTGCTGAACGATGCTGCCAGCAGCCTCCTCATCTTAACGCAAGTTAGGCGGGATTATTTGAAAGGTATGTCACAATGCTTGACCTTTACGTCACATTAATGCCTCTGCAGATTTTTCTTGTAACGCCCTTCGAATACTTGGATAAAGGAGTCCATTTAGCAAATTACCTGCTTATCAAGCGCCTTTTGTGGTAGCTGAGAGACGTAAATTACTGTACATGCATTTATAATACAGCTTGAATATGAATGTACTTGTCATTTGACCACTTAGTCCAGTTTCCGTTCCATTTAACACAAGATGGGTTTTCTTAAGATGAATCACAGCTCTTCAGACATGCAAAATTTGTGTTCCAGAACGAGAAAAAGTACAGGCTTTCAAATGTGTTAAAATTCACAGCACAATTCATTTTGCTTTGGAAATTAACATACCTTAGAGCATCTGAAACAATTCCCAGCAGTTTCTTCCTGAACAATGTGTTGGTAGCACCAGATATCAAGTGAGTTAAATTGAGTGTTAAATGTGCGTGGCTGTGCACTAAATGTTTATAATACTGATTTTTTTAAAACTTCATCGAATACTTTTAATAGTTCTCAATGCCAGCAGTAATAAAACAGACATTGTCCTTTCGTGCTCTTTGTAAACTTATTTTGCCTGGTAACAGCAGTATTGGCTAAACAGTGTAAATGCTGTGAATGCAGTAGTGGACAATTTTACTATTCTATATTCATTGATTTGAGTCCAGTTTAGATTCATCTTGAACATCTGCCTTCAGAATCTACTGTTTTTCACATAATAGCAAGAAGGCCAGTCAGGTTTAGGATGACTGAACTTGCACAAATAACAATTTTATAGCACAGTTGCTATGGATTGCTGATGAAAATGTCTCTTGTGTTTTCATCATATGCTTAAACGCATCTTTTCCATTTTTTATTTCATTTTTAAACCTAGTTTAGCAAATGACCTTCTTTAAGGTAGGACTGTTGCTAAATCATTTAGTTTCATGAATTCTCTGAAAAATATAACTTACTTTAAATACATTGGAGTTGGATAATTTGTAGCCAATAACATTATATAGTTCTTGGCTTAATTAAACAGCTCTTTAAGTTGTAAAAGTTCAGATCTCTGATAAGAAGTGCCTGTCCTTTAGCGATCTATGGTGTGGGAAGAAGTGAAGGTATCTGAAACACCATAGAAACAAAGATTACCAGGATATGAAAAAATATAGGAAAAACTGTGGGTGGCCTGTCCATATTTTGCTTTGGCCCTACTTACGTTCTACTTAAGCTCCACGTGGTTCCTAAGTGATTATCCCCAGGGAATCCTTTCAACAGAACTAATTGCCCCTCAATCAGCTGCCATGACCCTATAATGCCAGACATGATATCCTGAATCTCAAAGTCACTGGGAGAATAGCTTCTCATCTCTATCTTCCCTTGAGACCAGTACTTAAGCAAAATTTCTACAGCATAGCAAGACCTCTTGCTGTTCTCCTATAATTTGCTTTTTTGGCTCCCTCTTGGACAGCAGGGTGGAGTAAAGGAGCAAAGGATGCAGTAAAATATTGCAGATAGATTGGCAGGGACTTCCTGCTTCAAACCATTGAATTTGAACTTCTTTGCTTTTATTTGACCTCTGATTTCTACAAATGTGTCTGCTTCCCTTTAGTTTTCCCCTTCTCTTGTTGGATACCTCCTGGCTTTCCCCCCAAAATGGCTAATGAAACACTTGCAAGTCTTGAGATCATTTTCTCAGTACTGAGTGCGTTAATCCTGTTTCTCTGTGCTGTGCTTTATTTATCTAGCCAATTTTTGATTCTTTAGAGCAGAGCAGGGAAGCTAGGATAAAAACTGTACAACTGAAATTGGATGGATTCTGTATTTTAAAAATACTTGATACTATGTGCTGATATGATCTACCCAGACCAAAGATGCTCCAATGAAGGAAATTCATGCCTTGATCATTCAGAGTTGGCCTACTACAATGTGGGGCTCCACATTGTAGTAGCCTCAATCGGCACAAAACTGGATGGATTATTTGTGTCGGGCAAAAAGAACACTAATTGTGCAGTCACTGCAGTGGTTTCAAAATTGACTTCTAGGCCCAAATCAAAGTGCTAGTTACTATTTCTAAATCTCTTTACAGTGCAGTATGAGAATATGTCAGGCAACACCTCGCCAAAACTGAGTCTGACCACTCCATTCCCCTAAAAGAAAACCTGTTGCTGGTCCCCATCCTCAGATGATTTACTGGCATGGATCCAGCAACAGGTCTCCATTTTATGGAACACTCTTCTGGAGATACAGATGGCCTCTAATTTATAGACCTTTCAAAACCTATCCAGAGTAATGCTGTCCCAGCAGGTGTTTGGCTTTAAGTTAATTTCATACAGTAGTGGTGCAATATGTTCATTTTGTATTGATTGTTTTTATTACTTCCATGGGATATTAATAAATCATAAACTAAGTTCAACAAAAGGCATATAGTATTCTGTACTATAAGACAAAAGCAGAATGCAACATATCTCCTTTGCTTAAGTTGCTTAAAAACGAGATATTACACTAGAGCTGCCTGGTAGAACTGGTTAGAATGTGTTGTTGTTTATATGAAAATAGTGTATTTTACTGGCTTTGGGGGTGGTGAATAATGGGATATATATGCATTTGTTGCACTTACTGAGTGCATCAGAATTTTTAACATGAAAATTAATACATAGCTATTGTGATTAAAAATAGGAAGAATTATGATCTTGGTCAGTTATACGTACAAATCAGATGTGGATAAATTATAGTCAATTTTCATTAAGAAAATAGTCACATTTTTATAGTGAAATTTTGATTTTCCATTGAGTGCACTTCAGAAGCAACCTTTTTTTAAAGATTTCATCTCCAATTATTTATCTGAAGCAGTCTAAATAATTTTTACATCCTTTATCTAATTATCTAATTTATATTTTTACAAAATGATACAAGTTAGCATAAAATATCAGTTATATAATGATACATTACTTCAGTTTGATTTAATAGACATTGATTTAAATGGGGACTTCCTCCTTATCCTAACTCCAATGGTCCATTAAATCAAAGATTTATTGGAAAAATGTTAGTGTTGAGATTCTGCAGATACATATATACAAATTGAATTGAAATGGAAAAGGGCTAGTCGCATAGCAAGAAGAACTGATGGCAGGTGGACCAAGGCAATCATAGAATGAATTCCACTTGATAAAAAGCATTTACAAAAGAGGCTTAAATAAGATGGATTGACGACACCAGCAAGTATTGCAGACCCCATTGGCAAAAGAAAGCTCAGAACTATATTGGTTGGAAACATGCGGAAGAGGCCTTCATTCTTCAGTGGATACAAAATGGCTAAAATGATGATACGTATATGTGTGTACATACACATATATATATGAAAATAAAATAAATACATGTTGCTCTTCATCTAATTAGTATTGATGAAAACTGCATGTGTGTGCATGTGTGTATTTTAATATTACCTTTTCATTCTTGGTATCCATATGTGTGTCTGTGTGTATACATACATATACACATACACGAACCAATTCCTTTTAGCTATGTCAATGTGGCTTGTAAGGGAAGGAGCATCAGAAGTTTAATTTTAATTTTTAATTATTTACGGTAGGTAAGTAAATGTGGTCAGTGAGAACATTTGGTATTTTGAAAAAATGTTCTGAGTGCTCTAATAAAATAGCTGCTGCATCTATTACCTATTACATTGATTAGGATGGAGGCACGGCCAAGCACCAAACATCCATTCACCTGAAGTCAAACTGTTGTGATTACTTCCCACCCTTTTCCTTTACCATATGATGCTCTCTATCACCATAGAATATTTCTGTTTTCCTGTTTAGATATCACACTAAATTTTCTATGTCTATTATTGTAAGATAAGTACACAGCTTTTGATTAGCTATAAATGTGTTCCATACACCTTTTCCCAAAGAATTTTGGAAGGAATGTTTTAACTTTTCTATTGTTACTGTTAGCTATGGGACCTGCACTTGAGAATTAAGCAAAAGAGATTAGGGTGTTTTGATACATGGTGGAGATTTTCATCATCAAAATTCAGTAGGATACATAATAAAGTGATGATTTTCTTTTTCATGTTACCATTTTCAATAGCTAATATCAAAAGTTGGACTGAAAGTTACCATAGGTGAGCATTATTGATTGTGGACCAACTGCATAGTTAACTGTTGAACCACTCCAAGATGGTAGTGCAGGTTCTAAAGATATCTTAGTGGTTAAAAAAACATTAAAATTACCTGTTAGACCATGGGTCAGCTTAACAAATCTAGAAAAATGACGCTTGAGGAGGTAGTAGTATAGAAACAGTGTATTTTCCTATCTAATATGCATGATGGCCTACTATTTAGTATAGAATAGAATAGAATAGAATAGAATAGAATAGAATAGAATAGAATAGAATAGAATAGAATAGAATACTTTATTGGCCAAGTGTGATTGGACACACATAGTGATAAGGAAGTACCCTTGGAAATGTGGACTTCAAAATCTTACATGCAAGATATACATAGCAACATATAATTGCTTTCAGTAAACAGTCTAAAAGGCAATGGTAGGTTGAACAAAAGAATTGGTAAGATTTTTCCTTCTCTCATTAGATTTATAAATATGCAATGTAATATCAAGATCTACTGTTTTGAATAAAGTCTCTCTTTTAATCTGTTCAACAGAAGCAATGTCTTCCCTCCATACACTTCTTAAAAATGGTAAGATACCCAGTCAACTAGCAACTACTCGGCTTGTTCAGGCATTCGCTCAGAAGGGAGATGAAGAGAGTATAAGGGAAATTGAGAAATTAATGGAACCCCTTCATGGGATTCTTAAGTTACCAAGAATGCTTTTCATCAACAACACTGCATTGGCTCGCATCAAAAAGTAAGTAACTTGATAATTGGTACCACTTCTTTGTACTAGTATGAAAGCAGGGTTATGGTGAACTTGTTGTCTTATCAGTAATCTTTTCTTCATAATAGTTAAATACTTGAATTGGCTGCCATTGAAGATTCTTATCCTAGAAAGAATGAATATTGGAGTCTATTTAATGAAATGCAAAAACTGCAGATTATTGGATAAGTGAACTTTTGCAATTGGCTAATGATATCAAACTCTCCCCCCTGCCTTTCAATTGTGTCCAACTCTTGTAAGACTTCCTGGACAAGTCTTTGCAGTTTTCTTGGCAAGTTTTTTTTTAGAAGTGGTTTGTCATTGAATCCTTCCTAGGACTAAGTGAAAGTAATTGGCCCAAGGTCACCCAACTGTCTTCATGCCTAAGGCAGGACTAGAACTCATGGTCTCCCAGGTTCTAGCCTGACAACTTAACCACTACACTAAACTGACTCTCATATCAAACATTCGTGTTTATGAAATGTTGTCTACCTGAATGAAACGTTGCTATAAATAAGCTAACTCTTGCTAATACTGTAATTCACAGCATAGTGCACAACTGTTTATAGCAGTAAGTTTTACACCTGTGTTAAAATTGTTTTGAACTCTTGTTATAATGCAGAATAATAAAAGATTAGCCTTAAAGATTGTGAGTTCCTTAAAATAAATAATTACATTTGTCTGATGGAATGTTTGAAAATTCTTTTCAGATAATAGAAGGCTAGGGAACATATTACATTCCAATTATACTGTCTCTCTTCTCTTTACAGTATTAGTACATAAATATCAACTGTATCTTTTCTGATGTATACTGGCTTTATTGAATGGTTTCATAGTATTTATTTAATATGGAGTGTTGGCTTATATCCATAAAATCTTGTCTCTGCTTCTGTATGCATTGAAGAAATTTTAAATATACCAGTTAGCTGAATCCTGTCTTATTTATTTCACTCTTACGCCAGCCTCTCAAATAAATTTGGTTGTTTTCTCATAGTCGGTAGTTTGATAGAATATGTTACAGATATGTATACCCCAGGCATATATTGATGATAGTCCTAATGAAGACTGATGAAGTATTTGAAAAGATAAAGAAGTTTGGTAGAAAGATCGAAGAAACATTTTAACAGATTCGTGTTTATGTTCTCTGTTTCTGGACATGGATTAGCATTCTTCTAAGGAGAAAAAGGTGGCTCAATGGCTAAGACGCTGAGCTTGTCAATCAGAAGGTCGGCAGTTCGAATCACTAGCACTGTCTAACGGAGTGGGCTCCCATTACTTGTTCCAGCTTCTGCCAACATAGCAGTTCGAAAGCATGTAAAAAATGCAAGTAGAAAAATAGGGACCACTTTGGCGGGAAGGTAACAGTGCTCTGTGTGCCTTTGGCATTTAGTCATGCTGGCCACTGAGCACGGTGATGTCTTCAGACAGCACTGGCTCTTCGTCTTAGAAACGGAGGTGAGCGCTGCCCCCTAGAGCCAGAAATGACTAGCATGCATATGCGGGGGATCTTTTACCTTACTAAGGAGAAAGAAGCTTTAAAAATTCTTAATACCAAAATCCTTCATTAAAAACAGTTTAAAAAACTAGACTTTTGGAAATGCTTGAAGGATCAATCTTCTCTTTTAAACATCAGTTTAACATCAAGAAAAGTCCAAAGTACACCTATACAGTTGTGTCAGGTAGAAGAACATGGTAACAAGCAAACTTTTTTGCCATTTTATAGCCCAGTTGTCTATTTATTTGCCATAGTCCATTTTTATAAATCAGTTCAGACATGATGTCAGCTGTCTCCAGGGAAAAAATATTGCTGCATTTAGAATCAGGTACCTTTCTAAATTAGCAGTTAAATATGAACTTTCAGATGTCTTCTGGTATCTTAGGCATGTTATTTGCCTAAGTGTATCCACATATTGTTGCAGCCAGACTCTGAAGAGCTGTAATCTGCAACTCTTTAAAATCCAAGGCACAATAAGTTGTGTTTATTTCTTATGGCTACAGTACTTTCATCATATGTTGCCATTTCTATTACACTAGAAAGTAAAAATATGTGAACAAACCATTAAACCTGTCCATGAGTAAGCTTAGAGGGACACGAAGGTGCAAATTTCACATATTATGATGCAGATGATGAGGTCAACATACTTGTCAGATATTGTGACATGAATTCTATCCTTTCTGCAGTGATATCATGACACACATATCTTCATTTTGACACCACCCTGGTTGGTACAGACACTGGTGAACATACCACATTTAATAGAGTTGTGTCTATATCCAAAAAAGTAACTATGGAAAATTCAATAAAGTATTTAATATTATAAACATGCTGTTTTTTTTCTTGTAACTTTTGTTTTAATGGGAATATTTTTATTTTTTACTTCCCCATATTTCAAAATAACCCACGTGTTGTTTTGTTCTGTTACCAAAAAGGTAATGTTATTCAATAGTAGAAAAAGGTTATAGTTCATTTTTGAAGGAAATGGCATTAGTGCTTATGTTATGCTTAAGTTTCACTTTGTGTTATAACAGCATCTGCATGAGTGGAGTGATAAGTACTTTTAACATTGCTATTCTGTGTAATATTAATGTAGTAATAGAATAAAACATTCATGGTCTTGCTTTATTGGCATATGAACGCTAACATTAGCAACTTAGCTAATGTAGCTTTTTACTTTCACCAGCAATAACTGCGATGCTGCCATAGAATACATTGAGGAGAAATTCATTTCTAGACAACTGACTGAAGAGGCAAACATATCCTTTGTATTCAGAAAATTGATAGAAGACAAAGAGGAAACAGCTTTGGAAAAACGTAAGTTAGTGTAACAAAAAAGTCCACTGATATCACTGGCATATAAAAAACTTCAGTAGCTGCTTCTGTAAATTTTTCCTACTTGGTCAGTTCTTGAAGCAAGCAGTGTTTTTAAGCCTTATATAACTCACTTCATGTTAATTTCAAAAGTAGCATCACTTATAATGGTATCTTAACTGCAACAAACAGCCTACAGGAATATATTTCGAACTTGACAACTTTAAGATGTTTGGATTTCTGGGCTAGGAAGTACATGCATCTTAGAGTTGCCAAGTTTGAAAAACATTGAGCTAGGTGATCACCTTTAGTAAATGTTGGGCTGCATGTTTCTCAGGGCAGGGTCGGACAGCAAGAGGAGTTTTGACATTGGAGGAGAAGCATCTCAAGTGATTTCTAGATAGCTGGGAAATAGAATTCTGAGATGAGATCGCCTCTCTGCCTACAAAGGAGGCAGAATTAAATATATAATCCTACCAAGAATACTGTAGGATTGCTGTGCTGGTAGTTTTAATTCTTTATTTATATAAATAAGATATTCATTACTTCTGGTTTTGTCTCAAAAACTTTTCCACCTGAAGAGTACTATCAAGACAGCCAACAGACAAAAATAAAAAAAAATCAAATGGAACTATTTGAATAGAAAAAGTTTTTAAAAGCACAGTTAAACTGATCATCAGTTCAAGTTGAATGGTGAAATCACCACTTTTTGATTTGTGGCATATTTTTTACAGTGTAGTTTATATCATAAAAAGTTTAAAGCAATAAAATATGTTATGAATTAAAAAGTAGCAAAAACTGATATACTGCCATTAAAAATATTAAAATTACAAGCCTGTACCCTGTTTATATATTCTTTTTAAGCTTGTTTTCTTACTTTTTAATGTTTAATTTTAATGTTTTAATGTTCTAATTGTTTTATTGCTGTTTTATGGTATAAGCCACCCAGAGTTGCCCAACAGTGAAATGTGAAATATAAATTAAATTAAGATGGCTGAAACACCAAAATTTGGAGGACCTGGGGTGTTTTTTTTTAATGCTTATAAATAACCTTGTTAGCCTCTTACAAATGTAATCAGAAAAGCAATCTCAACATACAGTTTCATTTATTGGGGTTAATATTAGAAAATTAGGGGTTAGGATACAGAATCTTGAAGACTAGATAAACAAACAGCCTATGTCCATTCTTAATTACCATGGAATTTATTAAGATGATGTGTCTCTGAATTATTTGAACCACTTTGAATAACTTCCTTTTTACATTTTTTATATGATAAAAAGTCAGGTTGGAGGCCATGATGGTCCAATCAAAGTTTTCTCTAATATGTGATGCAGATGTTGACATTTTTACCATTCCCTATGGGTTACCCCTGCATTGCGACATCTATCTGCAGTTTGCTAGTAATTTTGAAATATTCCCTTTTCTTTTCCAGCTTTAATAATTTCTCTTACAAAGCCTTATTTTATTTTCCCCATATTTATACATATTTATTTATGCCTTTGTTTTACAGTGAGTGCCATGGTTGAAAGATTGGCAAATCAGTTTGGAATTTATAAGCCTGTTACACACCTTTTCCTTCAGTACATAGACCAAGAAAAAGTGAACGATGCTGAGCTTCTTTTACAGGTAAGAGAATGTCAGAATCAAACATGAATCCAAAGATGTGTGTGTGCATAATACAACATTCCATGGACAAGATATACTACAGGCTTTATTATACACTATCTAGGTATTAAGAATTTTCAGGTAAATATTTGTTTTTTATTAATTTTTTATATTTCTGGAGGCAGATGAAATGATTCTGACTTTCTGGAACAAAGGAACAAGTGCTTTTCAGAGTAATATAATCTCAGGTTTTTCCTAAAATATGTCACCTTTAGAAGTAGGTCCTGGATGTAGCATATTTTGCTTCTTAAAGACTTGCTGTAAATGTCTGAATCCCTGCCTGAAAAATTAAAAAGACTGCTTTGCTACAGAGCAGGTGGAAAAGGGACAGCCAAGGCTGTATTTTTTGATAAAAAGGATTTTCTGTCTATGCTTAATGGAAAATTAAAATTAAAAACTCAAGACAGTGAACATGGTTTACCATTATCCAACTACTTTCAAGCAAAATTGGGTTTTATTTTTCAAACATTGGTTTCCTTAGCTTTACAATTGCTAAAATGTTGAAAGGGTGTTTTTTTTTTTTAAGCAATTAATCTGGCATGTTAACTGACAAATGCAGTAAACCACATTTTCTCCCTTTTAGAATTGGCAGTCTTTGGGGAATGGGATGACCATGTTTGCGTTACTTTAACAGGGCTAAATATAGAGCTGAGAAAAATGCAGAACAAACTGAGTGATAAGAGCTGGCACTGGGAATGTACACAAACAGGCTTCAGCAGGCTGACTTTCCCAGCAGGTGGCAGTCAGACAACCACAATGATCCAGCAAATTGTGGGCTTCGTATAAGCTCTCTCTGTCAAACAGAAACCTGCTTCCAGTATCTGATTTAAAAAACACTGCTTTATATGCTTGTTCTTGCTTAGCTGCTAAATACTTTCAAGGGGAAATGGAAAGAAAAACACCTCTCTCCTAATTAGAATATTTTGTGGTATCTGGGGAGATTAGGTAATAGGACTGTGTGGTAAAAAAAAGGCTTTTGTTTGTTGCTTATAAAATTAAAAGAACTTTAGTGCTTGGTCATCATCTGGTCATTGAAGAGTTCTGTTGGCTTTCAGTGATGTCATCATTATGAATAGCTTATCTAGAATGTTAAATTTTGTTTAATTTCTGCTCAAAGAAATGATTTGGATCTGTACATGGAAAATCAGTGAGCAGATTTGAAGAGGTGTTCTTAAAAGATGACTGGATAGTTAGTTATATATACTTTGTATCATTGATAGGTTTTAGAAGACACATTTTTATGTCATAAAATTAGGACTGGGTTTTTTTGTTTTGGATTGTATAAATATACATGTAAAATATTTTGTTTCATTTAAAATTAATACAGTAGTTCAGTGTGTTACATTATCATACTGGTACTGAGGACCTGCCTAATGGCTCTTTGTATATACAACTTTGTGCATTATTGTAGTAGACTGAATCTCTGGTTTACCATTCTTAGATTGTCAGGGGACCTCTTTACTGTGTTGAGATGGAAAGGAAGGAAGAAATGCTAAGACTGAGGCATCATTTATTAGTTTTTTTCTTTGTCCTCTTTTTGTTCTTCAGAAATATATTGTTCATGTTATGGTTGGCTACAAGTTAAATGTCATGGAAACTAGTTAATAAGTGGGTTTATTTTTGGTTCCCTTTGCTCTAACCCAGTCCTTTAGTTCATATTCTTAAAGGATGAAGTGTGAATCCTTTGAAGACAGCAATATTGTCCAAATTAGTGAAAAACACACTAAGAGATGGTATTATTATAGATCTTCTGTAACTAATTCTATATGAGAGTTTTGAAGAAGTTTCTCATCTCTTAGCACTGACAGTTATACTTTTCATGATTTTTTAAAATGTTTTGCAATATGCCTCTGTCATTAACTTTGCTTTCAGGTTAAAAATATCATTTGCTAACTCTTACCATAAAGACTACATATTTTTATCTCTCAGTTGGTGCTCAGATCATAATTCTATTGTGGTGATCCAGAATCATGTACACATACTATTAAGGGTGATACAAATAAACACAAGGATTTAGGATTTTGTGACTATCTCTCAAGGAAGGTGACCCATTTATTTCAATACACAATGCACTATTTAATTAAGGCATGGAATTTGAATCGGAAATAGCATTTTGCTGTTGCATGCTATTTATTTTAAGATGTCTTTCATGAAATAGTTTCGTATGCTAAGTTGTGATAATAAATCTGTGAATGAATGGTACAGAAGAGGGATAGCAATCCATGAATCGAAGAGCACATACCACTTCTAACACTACTGCTAAATCACGGTAACAAAATACATCAAAACTCAAAAACATATTTTCTGTGTTAGGTCTCTGACCATTGGAGGTTTGGAGCCAAAAAAAAAAATGTTTTCCTGTTTTAATGTTTACCACAACATTCTTTCAGTTCATGCAACAGCCTATCAGGACAGCTCTGCTGCTAATAGTTTGTTGAACTGATATGTTTTCAAAGAAATCTGTAGCAGGCGGATCACCCAGTGATAAGATGCATATCCCAGCTCCATTTTGTGTCTACTGAAGCCCACTCAAATTATGCTGATTAAATTCAGCAGTAAATAAACATGTTTGCAGTTTTTTTTTTAAATTTAAATGAACTATAAAAAGATTTGTGAACTATCTTTATAAGCACGTCTGCTTTGAGTCATTTCTCTCTTAAACATACACAACCCAGACCAGAAAGAAAGCTAAAGGGTTCTTCAACACCATGTTGCCCTGTTTCCTCAAAGACTTTTAAAAAAACCCTTTTTTTTTTAATCAACCCGGCTGCTAAAAGATTGCCTACCCCGATCTATAGGACTTGCTTATATTTCTACTTCTAAACAAAGGGGAATAGAGGTTTTAACATTGACGGGTTGACGGGAGGAGAAGTCTGTATATTTTTCAAGTTTTCAAGAAACAGGAGAGAAATTTAAAAAGCAGCAAATCAGACAATGTTTTCATGTTATTGTCTGCTTTACTGTTTTTCTTTTCTCTCCCTCCTTAATAGAATTTCTGAGATGGGACAGACACTTGATTTTTCGGGTCTGTCAAAAAAACTTTGAGTTTAACTTTTGTCTCTTGAGCAGTGGCTGTCTGTTGCAGAGAAAGCCTTTTATAAAATAGAGAGATTGAAATCAGTCCTTTTGTATGTGTAAGTGTAGGTAATTATACTTTAAAGGGAACTTGCTTTGTACATTTTAATTTTTATAAAGAAACGAGCAGTTATCTCTCTGACACCTTATTAAATGTATAATTAACCTTATGATCCCTGCCTCACTTGTGAATGCTTGGCAGAATAATTGGAGAAGAATAGTCTTCCCGCTTTTCTTTCTTTTGCAGTCCTAAATCTCTTTTCTGTGGGTTGTTAAGCCATTTCTTCATTTTCTTCTCCGTTTGCAGCAAACTTAATGTTTATAATGCCAAGAATAGCATTTGCTAGAAAAGGAAGAAAAAAATAGGCCTTAGAATCCCATGTATGTTTCATTCTCCGGATTTTTAATAACTGGTTGACCGTTAAGGCCTTTAGTAATAATATATTATTGGCTATTGTGAACTTTTCTAATTGAAAGTTTTCACCTTAGGTGTGTTTTATTTATCAAGATATTACAGTTACTTTGCTCATTTAATTTTCTTCCTTTTCTCCCCCCCCCCCCTTTCTTTCCAGAGAAACAAAGCAATAAGCGAACAAAGGAGTTATATCATAGGTTTTATTATACAGAAATCCAAGATCAAAGGACAGGTATATAAACTTTTTTTTTAAAGATTTGAATGTAATTAGCATATTCTTTCTAGCATCTTTACTTAATTATGTTCTGATGTCAACATTTGCAAGTTGAACATGCTCACAGGGATGTTAAGATTGTACTTTCTCAATACAAGAAGAGAAAAGAAAAAGGGAAATATTCCAATTTTATATAAACAGTGAACGTCTTACCTTCTTTTGATTCTAAAGTGACTAAACATGCGCGACTTACAACTTGTAAACTTATAGCTTAGGGATAAAGCACATAATTTGTATGCAGAGTGCCCCAGATTAAATCCCTAGCAGATAGATTTTGGAAATATCTGTGGGAAACCCTGGAGAACTGCTTATAATAAACTATAATAGTGGTACAAGGTAGTTTCCTGTATTTTTTCCCCCTTGGTTTCTCTAATAAGCTGTCCACATTGTGCTTTTTCTGCTGAAAGCATCTCAGGATTCAAACTGTAGCACTTCTGTTCTTCTTTAGCCCTAAATCTTTATGAAAGATGTCTCACTAATATTCTGTGCCTGTAATTTTTCTAGAGCAAAAAGATCAGGATTTTACAGGACCTGATACCTGATTTTAAAGATCAAGACCAGCTGCTCCACTACCTCCTGAAAAGCTATTGTAAGATTTAGTGTTTAGTTTTTTTATATTTTGTGTACATATCTGCATTTTAATGGTATGCAAATACTATCAGCAATTCGATAAATGTTTAAATGGCTGTAATAAAACCATAAAGCTTAAAGTTGGAAGCACTTTTGGAAAACTTTCAGAAGCTGAATTCTCTTTAAGATTATTCCAGCTACTCTACTGGAAGGAAAGAAACCACCATGAAGGTAACAGATATGTATCACAAGTTGGAAGAGCCACATTGAACTCTGGCTGTTATAATGCCAGAGGTTCACAAAGTTGTGTCTTGCATCATGTATTTCTATCTTGCCTATTGCACATACCTGTTTCATATATTGTAATTAAAATATTTAGCCATATTTTGACAATGATCTTGTTTTTCACTGTAAAGCATTAGAATTCTCTGCTATCTTGGATATTATTAATATTCCATTTCTAATAACACATATGGGATGACATGCTTTCAGAAATATTGGATGTTAATTCTACGGAGAATCTCAGTCATCCAGATCATGTTTTTCCCAAAGGTGCTTTTTCAAGAGGCAACTGGACTTTTTGGTTGTTGCTGTTTTGAAGACGTTTTGCTTGTTGTTCTTCAAAGAGCTGAAGAAGCTGCTTGGATGAGAAACGAAATGTCTTCAAAGAAAAAAAAACAGAAAGCCCAGTTGCCTCTTGAAAAAGCACCTTTGGGATTGGATGTTATGATATTATGGCGTTTTAAAAAAAATGTAGCACCTCCTCATGAAACAGAAATGTGAATGGAAGTTACAGGAGCTGAAACCCGCTGCATTTGGAGGTAGATCA
The DNA here is from genome assembly GCF_049901735.1 of Notechis scutatus. Classification (NCBI taxonomy): domain Eukaryota; kingdom Metazoa; phylum Chordata; class Lepidosauria; order Squamata; family Elapidae; genus Notechis; species Notechis scutatus. The sequence goes on from NC_142009.1 coordinate 45,431,364, forward strand.
GGGTTGCTGAAACTCCCCAGAGAGTGGGTTGTACAAATCAGACCTCCAGCTAAGACAGCAAACCAATAGTCATTCTGTTTTTTCATCAAGACTAATTCTCTACAATCCTTTTTCTTGATGCATATGTGTAGGTGGGCGGTGAGGTAGGAGAAGCTCTTTATATTGTTATTCTTCCAAGAATAAAGAATTACTAAGAAAATGCCTCAGTTATGCGGTCCATTAAACATAATCTCACTATTCTTTCATACAATAGATACTTCCATTTTAAAGGAATGGGAAGTTAACAATTTCTATTATACCTTTATTAAACCATCACTTTCTGCAGATTCTGAAGCCTCCCACAGTTAGAAAGCAACTCTTCTACTCGCAGCTGTGAGTGGGGAGTTTCTTCCTGGCAAATGGAGGGATCTGAGGCATACACCTCCATGGAATAGAAGCTTTTTAGTTAAATAACTCCCTGTTGGAAAAGCAGATACCACAAGTTAAATGAAAATCAAATCAGTTCAGCATAATTTCCCAAAACACTGTTTAGTGTTTCTGTCACTCATTGCATGAAGAAGCAGAGAAACAACAGTAAATGTTTTACCACACAAACTCTACAGGAAAACATTGGAGTGAGCAGTGTTATGTTGGAAGTCAGAGTTGCAACTTCTGTATAGCCTATGTATGGTAAGGGCTCAGTTGCTTGAGGATGAAAGCTTCAGGGTAAAAGCAACCTCTGCTGTTTATGATCAAAGCAGAAAACCTTCTTTAGGAATTTTATTACTTTTTGAATGGGAATTTACGACTAGGGTTGTAAATGTCTTCATCTCCTAGCGGACTCCGATCTTATCACTATTTAAAAGAATGCAGTAGCACTCAGTGTCACTTGACACTGTTCTGATTGGCTTGTTTCATGTTCTTAGAAACAGACCCATAGAAACTTTACTGCAGCTGAGATTAATAAGGGTAAGAACAAGGGACTTGATTTACCTATTCGCAGTTCCATACCAAAAATAGAGATTTTGCTAAATCAGCTTTAGCAATTCATCAAGAAGCAAATTTAATCTGCTGTCTCAGAGCTTTGTTTAATCACACCAATTAATTGATTCTCACTTGTAGACACACTTCAGATTTATGAAATCCAGTATTCTTTCACTGGGATGAGTGGATTTACCGTAGAGCAACAAATGGAGTCTCTTGGATACTTTCAAACCACCTCTTGGCTTTTCTGAAGTGTGCAGTTAGATATTTCTGAACACAAAGCATGCTGACAGACAGATAGACAGTTTTAAATACATTTGTTTTGTTTTATTTTTATTTTTCAGACTTGGAAAAGGACGTAGTTTCATGTAAAGCTGTATATGAAGAAATGAAAGCAAAAAATATACACTTAAATGACCTGTCTTTGAAACGCTTGGCAGTCCTTCTGAAAGAATATGGACAACCTGTTCCTTTCACTGAACCTTCTGTAAGTGCTTACTGATTTTTTTTTTTGGGGGGAATCTATGTGCTTGTAAATTTTAATAAAACATGTTTAATTTTGCTCAGATTAAAGTTTCTCAAAGAATACTCATTGTTTTACTCCAGTGAGAGAACAGAAACTTTGGGGAACTGCATTTTTAAGCCAAAGATTAAGCTCAATTGTGGGTTTACCATGTATCTGCAGAACATTTTATCTTTAAATGATTACTGCATGCTTTAGTGTAGAATAAGTTCTAATGTATATTGTAACTGATTACTACATACAGTCTTCAGTTAACAAACATTCATTAAGTTACTTACAACCACTACTCGAAATTCCCACCATTCCAAAGTCACATAATTGTGATCCAGGCACATCCAGGGTATGACCAATGTCACGCCTAGAGTGGTTGCAGTATCACATGGTCACCAGTTGTAACCACCTCTGCTGGCTTCCCCAAAAGCAGTGTGAGTGAGGAAAGTGGCAGGTTGTTCCCACTTCTTCCACTTTTTATTCTGAGGAGTCTGGCTATGAAATACAGAATCCCAGTGACCCACACCACAGCAGCCACCTATGCATCCTGGCCTGGTGACACTTGCACCATGTGGCAACTGTCACCAGGAAATCCTCTGGTATCTGGCTGGAGAGCCACTCCTGGCTAGCTACACTCATGCCACAACAGCCACTTATTCCCCCACTGGCCTGCATGTGAGCCATCCAGGACTTGCGACTGTCTGCAAACTTTCCAATAGACTATGTTTTTGAAATTCAGCAGGAGGTTGCAAAGAGGTCCTCACTTAATGACAGCAGTGGAGACTAACAGGCTTGCTATGACTAAGCTAGGCAGTAAGTGTGATGTCACACTTGCTGCCACATCACTTTGCAGTGGAAATTCTGGTCCCAGTTATCATTGTTAAGCAAGGACTGCTTGTACTTTATATAAATCTTTTTCATGAGCTTTTGTATGACCTTTTTGCCATAGTTAAGTGAATCACTGCAGTTGCTAAGTGAATCACAGTAGTCATTAAGCAAATCCAGTTTCCCCCATTGACCTCGCTTATTAAGAAGCCAGCTAGGAAGGTCACAAATGGTGATCATATGACCCTGGGACAATTGTAAGTACATGCCAATTTCCAAGCACCCAGATTTTGATCACATGACCATAGGATGCTATGACAGTCATAAGCTGGTCCTAAGTCACTTTTTTCAGTGTCATTGTAACTTTGAATATTGCTAAAGAAATGGTTGCAATTTATAACAAAATACCAATACTCCCCATTAAAAATAACCTTATATTTTAATATCATTGCCGTCAGAATAGACATATCAAATATTCCATTACAGAGGAAATCTGGGGATTTGATACGGAATTTCCTTGTATACATGTTAAAATGCATCTTATTTGCATTCTTACTATCTTGCTTGCTTTTTGTTTCTTTTTCTTATTGTAGGAAAGCTTCACATTCTACGCAGAGAAGTTAAGGAATGAAAAGGAGTCACATTCATCAGATGACGATTAACTTGTTTATATATTAGCTTCTGTTAGAATTACTGTGATCATTGTAAAAGGGCGTTTTAAATTCTGTGTTATTGTCAGAAAATAAAGGTGAAAAATAGGACTTTTTGTGTAATGTAACTGGCTTCTATACCATTACAGATTTACAACAGTTTTTCCTGAAAGTTGCTTTTGCTGCTAACAAAAATTACAAATAGAAGAGTAATAATATCTGAACTGTATATATCACTGTTTCTTCATTTCTTCTGGTCTGCATTCATTTTGCTACCTACCTTCAGGACATCTAAAATTCTGGCTTCAAAGAATAAAGTTGTGCATGTATGCATGATTTTTTTAAAAGAGTGGTTGGATTATACTTTAAGTATGGGGAAACCAGCACAAAAAACTATGACAGTAATCATAAGGGGTGACAAACAGCTATAGTCAGTTAACAGAAAAAGTTGTGAATTTTCCAAAATCTTTCTGATTCCTAAAAACTCTTCATTTTTTCTAAATGTTTTTGATCAAGTTTGCAATCTTTTCTCACATGTAAGTGGGATAAAATAAGGATACTTCTGATACCAGATTCAACTGCAGCAATTAGATTTCAGATTTCTGTTGCTCTTTTAAAGTTCAGAATTCACTCAGACTCTAAACCATAAATAATCCTCATCCTCACTAGTATTATATTGTATATATTTCCTTGAAAATGTTAGTTTCTTTTTAGAAAATCTGCAAACTTCATTAATGGTCATTGTACTAATGCAAAGCTCTGTAATTATTTTTACTTTATGGGTACAGCATAACAATTAGAAAATTGTGAGATAGGTAGTTATACAAATCAAATAAATAATCAGAAATAATTTAGCCAATGTTTCTATTGTCTGTCAAAGTTTGGACAAATTACTGCTTTATCTAAGAAATTTGGATGTGGTACATTTTTCATTAGTGGTACCAGTGCCATAGATTTCCATTGTTAACTTTTTTGTACTCACAACCTGGAGTATTTTTCTGTACTGTTTTGTTTCATTACAGTTTGTTATTAGAGGGCACATTAATGGCACATTGCCCTGAGTATGCTGAAAATGTTGAAAGTATTTATCATATAGAGACTTTGAGACATTTTTAACCAATCTGCCCTTGAAGTGCAGCCAAGAACTTTCTTCATACTTTGTGGAGAATATGTGAAAGCTCCTGATTGGTGGAGAGATGATACATTTGGTTCCTATTTTGTTGTCCTCAGTATCTTTCTTCCCCAGCAGTAGCGTGTGTGTGTGTGTGTGTGTGTGTGTGTGTGTGACTCAGAATCACCAATGTGCCAAATAGAGCATTATAATGCAAGCCCCATTCTATTTCTGTTTTCATCAATGTTGCATGCTCATTCAAAGGGGCTGAGGCTTGCAGTATAATGCCTCAATTATCATCTTGGTTTTTTTCATGCACATACAGTGTTGGGAAAGACATGAGAGGCAATAAGGCAGAAACAAAAGGTATGCACACATACCTTGTTGTTCCCATCTCAATTTCAGACCCAGATCAAAGAGCCACCTGGATGGATCAAGGTAATCTATTCCAGCAGTCTGATCATTCAGAAGATCCAGGAAAATAACAGTGTCTTTCTTAAATAAGTAGAAAAGTCTAGTTTCTTGACTTACTGAATTTTGTAGTAATAGCATTGAATGATACATTATAAATCTAAGCAACATGATCTATAGCAACTTTCTAGGGTTTCATTTCTGTTTTTCCAAAAAGCAACTTGTATAAACTTCGACACATAACCAAGAAATACAAATTCCTTCATTTTTGCAACACATTACCTTTGGAAGTAGAATTGTATAGAAGATCTTGGGCCAGGAATTTATGAGAATAAATGAAAGTTCACCTGATTTTTCCACTGGGACATTGCTTCCTGAAACCATAGTTTGTTTACATAATTGTTAACACTCCACAGGGTACACTTTTCTCTACTATAAATATCAGAGTTCCTCCCTCATTCTTCATAGGGTGTTCAAATCTCATCAGTACTGATAATAGAATTATTTTTTCTTCCTAGTATATTTCTTGCAAGTGCAGCATCTAGTGTTTTTTTTTTCCAGATCAGCCAAGTGTTGATCCACTGGTTGCAACAGGAATTGAGTATCTGGGTTGTCGCACAAGCCTGACATTGTGGGCTGAGAGAGTGACTGGCCTAAAGTCACGCAGCCAGATTTCATGCCAAAGGTGGCACTAGAACTCAGTCTTTTAGTTTTTAGCTCAAATTGGCTCTCCACACTGATAATAGAATGATGTGATTAAATTACTCCCATTTCTGTGCTTAAATTTTCAGACAAGAAAGAGCTGTATAATAAAGCACAACAGGTTTTGCCAATTAGCACTATAATTATTTTTCTCTAGTGCTTATATATATTAAGATAGTAACACGTGGCTTCACGTTTGAGTGTTTTGTTTTGCAGAGAAGTTGATTGAAGTATTTAATGTTATTTTGTAATAAAAGGCATTTCTCCTTTTTGTGGGGGCGGGGATCTACTCCAGAAAAATCCTTTCTGCAATCTGTTCGGTAGACCATAACTCTTACCCCTAGATGTCCTTTAGAAGATCTGTTCTATTCACAGAGAAGCAAAGTGTGTTACAGAAACCAAAGTATATTAAACTATGAAAATAGAGAACTTGAGAATGTTTTAAATAACAAAGGCAAAAACGTGAAGGGTCTGCATTCCACCTTGAACAGCTAAAAATCAAGATGACAAATGTCTGTAAAAGCAAAATGCAGTTATCAATAGTTTTTTGGTCTGTTTTGCTATCACACAGAGTTGATCTGTCAACAAGAATGTCTTTCAGTAACAAATAATAAAGTAAATGAAGAGGTCATTTGGCCAATGTTGAAAAATCAAATTATTTTATCCATGAACAGCTCACAGAGTTAAAGAATTACATTGTGTCCTAATCATTCTTTCTCCATATTAATATGCTCGGTTCTATCCATTTTCCTAAGACTTGATTTCCTTGGGCTTTACATCAACATGGATGTTGTAATACTAAAATTAAAGTCCCAAAAGTGCTTTTCAAAAGACAACTGGACTTTCTTGGATTTTTTTCATTGAAAACATTTCACTTCTCATCCAAGAAGTTTCTTCAGTTCTAACTGGTGGGGAATGGAACAATTTATATTCTTTGCAGAATTCCTTCCATTCCCTAACAGTCAGTCAGAACTGATGAGAAAACGTCTTGTCAAAGGAAAAAAAATCAAAGCAAGTCCAGTTGTTTTTTGAAAAGCACCTTTGGGTCACATGGATGATTAATAATAATACAACAACAACAATAATAATAATAATATATTAAATTATTAAATAATAATATAATAATACTAGAATAAAAGATAAACCAGCATTTATTCACTAGCAGTAGATTCCAGTTTGTAAACAAAATACTACCAACCAATACTTGGTTTCATTATATCACTTAGTATCCTTGAAATAGAATTGGTTGTAAAAAAAATTGTTTCTGAGCACACATAAATACTGAAAGCATTTTAAAAGTTCCTTACCGAATTGCTTTACGGTTTGCTTAATTTTAATACATGTATTTATATTTATTATAATAAATACATCTCCCCAGCAAAAAGGATGGAAATAACAAGTGATGGCCAGTATTCAGCAAATTTGTAATGCACCAGAAATTAGTTCATCCTAACTTTTTGACTTTTTGAATATAAACAGAAAACTATATCCAATTTCAGTTGATTTTGAGATTTGCAGTCACACAGTATAATAGTTGTTTAATAGGACAGTAAATGTGATTGAATTATGTCCAGGCATCATAACTAAAAGTTCAATAATGTTTTGTCTAATATATATAAACTCATAAATTTCCAAATCAACTGTTTCTAAAGGGGACATTTTTCAATGAAATCAAAAAAGTCAAGTTGGCAGCAGTGATCGTGTAATTGTGACAACTACTTTTGACTTTTCTATTTCCCTAATCCATCCTACTTAATGCACCAATACTTTATTTTTCAGACCAGCAGCCCAAACCATTCAAGGCTGAGAACTGAACCAACAATGTGGATTTGAAATGAACCAGTAGTCTTGTATGCCAATGAAGTATTTCATGTAAAAATAGGTGTTAGGGTTTGGGGATTAACCCCTAGCAGAGTATTGCAGCAGTAGTCAAGCCAGGAAGGGCCCCAGAGTATACACACACTGAACACAAACACTGTTTGTAGTTTAAATAGTTTTTAATCCATTTAGATTTTAAAGCATTGTCATTCAGTCCATTAAGTCATTCACAGTATTTCCATCCAGTAAGACTCACTAGTATAGTCCAAGTTAAGAGTCCTTTCAATATCTTTATCAGCCGATAAAGATATCTTCTCCTCCTCCAGTGCCTCTCTCCAGAGGAACAAACGCTGGATATTCAGCAAGAAGTTCAAACAGTAGAACAGTAGAATTACGCAGTAAATCAGCAAACAGTAGCAAACAAGAACAGTTCAGTCACAGGCACTCACAATTAGTCGCAGTAAGACACAGTTAGTCGCAGTAAGCTTTCCAGCTTCTAATGCTTCCTTATATTGTAACTTCTAACCGCACCCTTAATCGGCTAATTGCCTGCAGCATTGTGCTTAAAGTGATAAGCACTTAAACCATGATATCTAAGTTTTATATATTTATTCACCCAAACCATATTTGGTATCAATGTTATACCTAACAATAGGCATGTGTTTTTTCAAGAAATCCACATATATGGTTTTCTGGATGAAAAAAAGGCCTGCAGAAGATAGATAAAATTTAATGGGTTAATAGTGAATAATTTCTCACATTGGCAAAGACCTTCCATATTCCCCTGTTCAAAGGAGGAAAACGGGTAATTGTACCGTACAACAGGATTTCAAATCAAGAAGAGGTAATAAAGAATAAATTACAGACTGAACAGAGACTTTTATTGATTAATTTGATATGCACTAGCCTTGACAGTAGTTGATTAGCCATTGGTTTGGTCCAAAAAACCCCAAAGTTTTAACTCATTTTTTTTAATTACGAGGGGCATGTATTTTGTATGCGATCCACTCACATAATTTATGTTGAATATCATGAATACATAAGTAAAATAATAAAATAAAATTTACTTGGCATTTAAAGATAGAGTTCTTGTTTTCTTTTTTCGATATAAACTTCAAGGGCCAGCCATACCTTAAGTAAAACACTATCTTGCATGTCCAAGAATGGTGTGTGTGTGTGTGTGTGTGTTGTATTTGTATGAATAATTTTTCTAAGCCATGCTAATAACATTATGAATTTATCTAAATGGAACAAGTGAAAAATACTTTGGAAAAGTATGTTGTACCATTAACTGCAGGAGAGGCAGAAAATTGTGGTAATTTATGGCTTTATTATTATTTATACACATGAATGTGTTCAGTATCCAGCTTCTGAGTTTGAATATATTATAAAGCAGCTATAATGTACTTTTTTATTATGTGGAATACTGATGTTCTTCATAAAATACACAAGCTAAATAGTCAAATCCTCCTCTTTATTCTTTTTGAAAAGGAACGAATCAGTGATAAATTCCAAACAGTTGAATGTATTAAGACCCACTGCAACCAGGAGATGAAAAAGAAAGAAAATTGCTTTTCTGAATAAAGATAATACTTAGCCACTGTAAACAATTACTAGCAGTAATTTGTTATTATTATTTAGAATGTAGGAAAACAGAGTTTTAAAATGGTGGTCAAGGCAGTCAAAATGAAATTAATGGCATCCCAAGTGTTAGGTTTTACTCTTACAAAGCGCTGTTGTAGGTCAAGTACAGCAACAAGATACTTTCTGGGATTGTGCTTTTAGGAATCCAAAAAACAAAAATAGCAATTTTGCATTGTTCCGATCACACAAATGGTTGCAGCAGCTTTAGGTTTATAGTGCCGAAGTATTATTTGGTGAGAAACATAGTTCTGCCTTAGGGTTCTGGCATCAGGCTGCTGTGATGATTATTGTTGCTTTATATTCAGTTTAATATAATGAAATAGGACAGCTTTTTCTAGTTCCTCAAAAGTTTTAAAGGAATTCACTTTATATATTACACTGCCTACAGAGAAAACGTGGCTCACGGAAGAGAAGAGAGAAAAAGTGATAAAAAATATTAAGAGGATGGATACCAAATCTCTCCTCTTTTACTGTATGTCATGACTAATGAAGTTCAAAGCAATTCCTGATGCTCTTTTTGAAAATGGTGGGTATATTTTCAAGATCATATGCTAGAAATTGGTTGTCTTCTTTCTTCCAGATTAGCTGAACTTGGAACTTGTCATCTGTTCCACAGTAAGTCACATCTTCATTGTTAAAACTGAGCTGAGCTCTTCCACCCTTCTACAAATAATACAATCAATTTGACTTCTGTGCACTCCATCTGATGATGTCAACGTGTTAGCAATGAAGAAATAATCAGGCTGACAGAGATTGAACTGTACTTCCCCTCCTTCAGTTCAGTTTCCTAGGCCATGCTGTCAACTGTAGTTCCTTCATATTTCCAACTTTGGCATTCCAGTCTCCAATCACATCTTGGTTGCATTTTGTTTTAAATTCAGCTTGAACATGGGCTCTCCTCTGTATTGATGCAATGAATATAAAATTGCTATATAATTCCTAATTAGGAAAACAGCACCAGTCCTTTAATTTTCATGTCCTGAATAATAAATGTCCAATTAAGTGGCCTCTGATGAAGAATCCAGTTGTGGTCCATCTCAATTTGCTGATTCCTAAGATGTTAGTTTGTAGTTGATTCATTTGATCTTTCATTGTGATGTTTTTTTTCCATATTCATGCTTCTTGCAACCTATGCTTCCACTGTAAGGCTATCTCTGCAATTTCAGATTTTATTTTCCTGCTTGGCCATGTCAGTAACTAGATATCCTAAAAGATCCATAACACTGCCTTGGTGGCATATTGAGTGTCATCCAACTTGAAGGACCATCATCTGGCACTGTATTTCAATCATTTTGCATTTACTACCTTTGTTTCTTGGTACAATACAGGGATGGCTTACCACTGCCTTTATCAGCACAATACAAAAGGATGCCTTTGCCATTGTCCCTAGAGTGATAATCTGCCTTCAGCATCTTCCTATATTGCTACTACCTAAAATAGGAGCCTGCTTGCTTTAGTTGGGCATCTAGAATAACCTTTGTGCCTTCAGTGACCCTGATGGGAATATATATTCTTGGCGTATACCTGCAAGGTTCTTCATTCATCCTTCCTAGGATGACATCCTCTCCCCTGTCACAATGAAACAATACAGCAGGACACTGTTGTGACACATTATTTAGCATGACATTTTAAAAGGGTGGGAATTCAATCTCATGGGCATGATTATTTTGACTCCTCCTCCCTACAGTCACTCTGGTCCTTCTGCAATCTCTGGCAACCCCCAAACAACATGGGTGAATGCTGAAGAATTATAGTTTAATAATAACTGAAGGATTCAATGTTATATCTAATATCTGTATTTGTTTTTGAAAGTTTCTGCGGCTATAGTTCCACAGGTTGTGTAAATATTTTATCTTAGAGCAGGACTGTCAAACTCCTGGCCCATGGGCCGGATGCGTCACGTGCTGGCCACACCCGGGAAAAAAGTCCCGATACATCACGTGATGACATGTTTGACACCCCTGTCTTAGAATCACTTAAGCCAGCCTTTCATTCACCTGAGCGTGGAGTCAACCCTAAGCTCTCCCTGGCTATGGTTTCATCTATTTTTTATTTTTGCTGCCATTGGTTGTATAATATTGTCTTGGAATACTTTTCCAACCTTCCAGTTCCTTGCCATATTTGCGAATGCAAAACAAATTTGCATTGATCTTGGAAAATGAATAGATTCTTGTTAACTAACTGAGCTCATCTTTCATGTAAGGGTATTTGTTCTTCCATTGGAGACAGCTTCCCGTATGCCTTGTCTCAAATTCTACTTACCATTATACTGAACTTTGTTTCATGTTGCCACAAACCTTGTTATTTGAACAGCAATAGCAACTACACTGCTGAAAAAAATAAAGGGAACACAAAAATAAGACATCCTAGATCTGAATGAATGAAATATTCTTATTAAATACTTTGGTCATTACATAGTTGAATGTGCTAACAACAAAATCACACAAAAATTATCAATGGAAATCAAATTTAGCAACCCATGGAGGTCTGGATTTGGAGTTACACTCAAAATTAAAGTGGAAAAAAACACTACAGGCTGATCCAACTTTGATGTAATGTCCTTAAAACAAGTCAAAATGAGGCTCAGTAGTGTGTGTGGCCTCCACGTGCCTCTATGACCTCCCTACAATGCCTGGGCATGCTCCTGATGAGGTGGCAGATGGTCTCCTGAGGGATCTCCTCCCACACCTGGACTAAAGCATCCCCCAACTCCTGGACAGTCTGTGGTGCAACGTGGCGTTGATGGATGGAACAAGACATGATGTCCCAGATGTGCTCAATTGGATTCAGGTCTGGGGAACGGGCGGGCCAGTCCATAGCATCAATGCCTTCAACTTGCAGGAACTGCTGACACACTCCAGCCACATGAGGTCTAGCATTGTCGTGCATTAGGAGGAACCCAGTGCCAACCGCACCAGCATATGGTCTCACAAGGGGTCTGAGGATCTCATCTCGGTATCTAATGGCAGTCAGGCTACCTCTGGCAAGCACATGGAGGGCTGTGCGGCCCCCTAAAGAAATGCCACCCCCCACCATTACTGACCCACTGCCAAACCGGTCATGCTGGAGGATGTTGCAGGCAGCAGAACGTTCTCCACGGCATCTCCAGACCCTGTCATGTCTGTCACATGTGCTCAGTGTGAACCTGCTTTCATCTGTGAACAGCACAGGGTGCCAGTGGCGAATTTGCCAATCTTGGTGTTCTCTGGCAAATGCCAAACGTCCTGCACAGTGTTAGGCTGTAAGCACAACCCCCCCCCCTGTGGACGTCAGGCCCTCATACCACCCTCATGGAGTCTGTTTCTGACCGTTTGAGCAGCCACATGCACATTTGTGGCCTGCTGGAGGTCATTTTGCAGGGCTCTGGCAGTGCTCCTCCTGTCCCTCCTTGCACAAAGGTGGAGGTAGCAGTCCTGATGTTGGGTTGTTGCCCTCCTATTGGCCTCCTCTACGTCTCCTGATGTACTGGCCTGTCTCCTGGTAGTGCCTCCATGCTCTGGACACTATGCTGACAGACACAGCAAACCTTTTTGCCACAGCTCGCATTGATGTGCCATCCTGGATGAGCTGTACTACCTGAGCCACTTGTGTGGGTTGTAGACTCCATCTCATGCTACCACTAGAGTGAAAGCACTGCCAGCATTCAAAAGTGACCCAACCATCAGCCAGAAAGCATAGGAACTGAGAAGTGGTCTGTGGTCACCACCTGCAGAACCACTCCTTTATTGGGGATGTCTTGCTAACCGCCTCTGCTTTCCACCTGTTGTCTATTCCATTTGCACAACAGCATGTGAAATTGATTGTCAATCAGTGTTGCTATCTAAGTGGACAGTTTGATTTCACCGAAGTGTGATTGACTTGGAGTTACATTGTGTTGTTTAAGTGTTCCCTTTATTTTTTTGAGCAGTGTATGTTGCAATGCTATCTTACAGAACTTGTTTCCATGTCCTCCTCACAGGACCTTCCTACCTTCATAATATACCTCAGGCATGGTATCTGAAAACTTTTAATTGCAGTAGCAGAACTTGTAGAAATAGCTAAATTGAATTGCTTAATCAGGAAAGAAGCAATACTTATTTGTATAAACTATTTGGAAACCCTTTATGGGCTTTCTGCTGAAAATGAACAAAAACTAACTGATGAACTCTAGATATGGTGATTACAAAGGGCTGTGTATGGGAAGAAAGGAACTAGGTTATGTAATTTGGGAAGATGAAAGCAGCATTAACTTTGTAACTGCTGCAAATAAGACCAGAAGTCACTTTTTTAAATATTTCATTTTTTTCCTTTTCTTGCTATATACTGTTCACATTTTCTTCTGTCTTTCCTGTTTTTCTTTTTATCTCCCTTTTTTCTATATTCTTGTTTATTTTTCTGTAGCTTTAAATTTTATAAATAATCTTTCTTCATACACACACACACACTTGCTTTTAATTGGCTGACATTCTCTACACTGTACACTTTGCTGTGAACTAGTTCAGATGGACAAATTGCAAGAAACAATTACTTGAAAGTGTTTTCTGTATGCTCCAGGCTCACAAGCATGTAGGCCACATCATGCTGAAAGCTTTTGAGAAAAATGTGGAGCAATGGTAGAGTGTTTCTGAACTGCATCATGAATGATTGGCAAGTCTATTAACTATGTCAGTTGTCACTACACTCTGTTCTGGAAATCTGGGATGGGGAAGGGTTTCCACACAGGTTCCTTCCATTTATCCCCTTTTCAGTAAGGCTGTGAGCAGAAAGTTCATATTTATGCCTGTTTTCCACATTCAGGTCCTGACAAAGTTCCTGTCTAAGAATGTAATAGGGAAAATATTCCGCTTTCTGTTCCCCTCCATCTGGTGATCTCTTATCAAGTTCAGGCAACAATGGTGGACACCGCCTTATTAACATCTACTTTTTGTAATGCTGAGAAATAGAAATGTTTCATGCAATCTATGAACCAAATTACTTGAAATTCAGCTGTACCTTGTTGCGAATTTTGACTTCGCAAGAAAAAAAATCAGCCTAAATGAACAGCTTTTCCTTGTTGTCACAAACCCTCTGTGTTCAAATGTCAAGCCAAGCTGCCATTTCAAAGTAACCCCTACCCAAATGGCTGTATTTAATGGCTCTATAACAAGAGCATACTTCTTTTCCTCAGTTGGTTTTGAAAGCATGGTCTGGAAAGGGTTAAATGGCTTTTTAAAAATATCTCAACCTTCCATTTAAATGTTGCCTCCTTAATTAATAGTTGTTAACACTCTGTGAACTGTTGTTGTTCATTTTTGGTTCACAGGTTTTTTTTTTTTCCAATCCACATGTCAGAGGAATTCAGGCACAATTGTTGCTTATCACCCACCCTGGAATTTAAAAAAGTACTTTCTCAAAGTCAAATAAATTATTCCCTCTAGATTAAGAGACAAGAATTCCTGATATTTTTTTTCCTTGTTGTATCAGCCAAATAAACTACGAAATCCTTTTTTTTAACCACCTATTGAAGACTTCTTTCCTTCCTTCCCTGGCTGATATACTATGATATTCTCACCAACAAATAGAATATCCTCTTCTAACAGCAAAAGCCCTGCTGAGATCACTTCTGGCTCTTTTAAAAATCTTTGTTGAAGGTACCAAGGACAGCCTGCATCAAAACAAGCAGATGTTATGTGTGTAATTTTAACAATAGGTACTAAAATTTAGTCCCAAATGGGTAGAAATCTTGATCCTAACACATACCTCACCTTAGAGGTGTTGTGGCAATATAGAATTATTTCATAGGGTGGAACTGATCCAATTAATGAGACCCTTATAGATGATATAACTACCACATGATTTATGACAGAAGCCATTCTTCATTTATTTCCTATTAAGCAAAGAGCAAATTCAGCCTTAGGCTTTCCTCAAATTTAATCAACTCTATTGGTCTGAATCTCAGATGACAGTGTTCCAACTCACAATAATGACCCTGAAATCATCAGCTATCTCTCACCCACATCAATGGGTCCTTTCGAAAGCACCGGATTCTTCTTCCCTGACATGGTGCTTTCAGACATGTGGGATTACAATATCCATCATGTGTTCAGGAAATTATGTAAGTTGAAGTCCCTACATGTCTAAAGAACAAATTAGAGAAGACTGATCTGACTAAAGATCAAATCATATTGGACTAGAAAATATAAAATATGATTTACATAACATTACACTACTTTCTCACATAAAAATAATCCATTTACTTAAATCTGCCTGCATGCTTTAATTTCATATATGTCTGTGTAAAACTAAACTTAGATTCTTTAAGCATTAATTTAAAATAAATACTTTCTGGATTTCATATTTTCTACATCAAATTGTAAATAATTTTCTTTCTTAAGCTTATCTTTTTGAATCTCTTTTGATTACTAATGTTTTTTTTTTTTTTGCTCCTTCCTCTTCTAATCCAAATTATGATTCTTCCTTTTAATATAGCCTTCTTTTCTTCAGCTGTGCCTTTTCCCTCGGTTATTCTTGTTCTTTCTTTAGACTTCTGTTTTATTTTTCTCAGGTTCTTTTTGGCCTGGTTCCCATTCCTTGAAATTATGGCTATCTCATGAGACATGAGTTTACTGATACTTTCTGTGGTCAATACCTACATCTGAATGACTGCTTAAGAACCATATTTTCTTTGAAGGAGTCTCTTTTTAAAGTCTAATTTCCAGAAGAGAGTCAGAAATAGTTCTATGTCCCTGAGGTTGCTTTTCTAGATAGTAGAAACCATTTTTACCCAATCTCAGACTTCTCCACTATAGTGAGAAGTACATTCCATCTTCACAACACTGGAAGTCACCATTTAAGCTTGAGTCTCACACCTACCTGATTCAGAATTTTAATCCAAGTTCAAGCATCCTGTCCAGATCATTGACCAGCTCAACTTCCTCTTGGTCACATCCAATGAAGGAAAACAAATTAGTTCCCTGTAGAATTATTCCCACAATAAAAGTTTCTTTCAGCTGGAAATTTTCTGATAAGCAGAAATCTGTTATTTTCTGAAATGGTACAGGACAAAAGGGATACTGCTGTTCACCCATTATGTGGTATCCTTAGACACCTGAGTTTAGCCTTCTTTTAAAAGATCACGGACTATTCTCAAATGTGGGTTTAACATTCTTCTGGAAGTCTTCTGGACAGATTTATTTGAACTGAGGAAGGAAAAACATATATGCTCCCAAATGAGCATATTCATTTCCCACAGTTTGTATTGATAAATTGTTGTTGTTTTGTTTCATCAGACTTTTTTTCTGTTAGGCATTGCCAGTCATCCCATTCATGGAAGGAGCCTCTTCTACACACTTTGGTTTACTTTTTGGAATTATAAGTTTATTATTTTGCATGTCAAATTATAGATCACATTGTGACCAACTGTAAGCTTAGAGTATATACTGGCTTCTGATTTTTTAAAAATAAACAATGCTGCGTTTCAATAGTTAGATGGCCTAGACATTGATATTTGAACACAGATCTTTTTGACATTTATATTTTATTGAGTTCTATTAATCTACCGTAGTCCAAAGGTTAATTTATATTGCTAGTCCATGTATGATATGCCGTACGCTAAGTCAATAAATACATCTTTTTCATTTGTTCCAATCAATGTAATCAGCTAAAGTATGATTCCAAGAGTCTTTTCAGTATTTTCCCAAATGCTCTTTTTAAAAACTCTTTGATTACAGAAGACTGAGAGAAAGGGAGCTACACCATAAGAAACATTGAGGAAAAAAAGGCAGCTGCTAACCTGCTATGTTTGTAATATATTCAGACAGTATTGTTAAAGATTAACTTGTATGAGAATTCTGGACATTGTAGTTAGGGGCATTGTAGTTAGGTTGGCATGTATCAAAAAAGTGAAAATGGTAACTGCAACCACTTGATTAGTTAAAACCCCCTTTTAACATGCACGTGTGTGCTTGCATTGCGTGAAAAAGAGGAAGACTATGCCCAGCTGCAACAGGCATCTTGACCTTTTTCACCCCTCCCCCTGTGGATATCCCAGGATGCAATTCAATGTACAGGAACATTAAATGAACATGTAGCTGGTGAATGTAGCTGCACATCCCTAATTCTTGACTGATAAAAGAGATTCTGTGTGTCTTTTGTGCACATCAGGATGGGCTGGGAGATAAAGTAAGATCTGACAGATGTTCTTTAACTCGACAGCAAGTGCACACATGCTTTCTGCAAGGCTTTTCGGCTTTCAAATGCCAAAATAGCTGTTGTAGCCTTGCTCTTCCCAAATTCTATTGTATGGGTATCTCCACTTGTCATAACACCACTTCTGAGCACTCATCCTGCTTAGTCCCTTTAGCAGAACACTTAGAGGGTGGAATTTTAAAATATTAAAAACCTTGTTTAAGCAATGTCAAGTCTTGATTCACTTCACAAAAGGAAGGAAAAACGAAAGGGGGAGATAAAGGAGGCATTTTTACATCTTTCGTCCTCTGAATTCAGAATTTTCCATGTGGTGTGAGATTTGCCCAATTATCTCTCTTCCTTTCTATTTGCTCCCCCTTTTTTCTAAAAAAAAGGGGAGAAAAGAACCCCATCACCGTGCATTCACAACAGACAGTCAGCCTAGAATTTAATCCTTAAAAATAGAGGGTTTTTTAAAAAAGGAAAAGAAGAACTGACTTGCCAATATAATCTGGAAACTAGCAAATTAGAAAAGAGATCCTAATCATAACAGAACATTATGCAAAAGAAAAAAAAATCTTTTTTTTTTAAAGAAAAGTCTTAAATACAATAAAACGGAATAATGAAGAATCAGATAGAGGCCACCATCTAGACAGTTTAATGATGCCATGTGAGAATGAAAATGTCTAGGTCTATCTTTTTTAATTTTCATCTTTTTAAAGAGAAAGTTGGGTAATTTAAAAATTATTGAAATACTAGTTCACTTTTTAACATCTTTGTCTATAGCTCTGTTACCTTTATATTAAATATAAATATAGTTACTGTTCTAACTATACAGTAAGTCGATATCTACAGGGGGGGATTTGCTTTTGTTCCATAGGAGGCAAGCTTTTCATGCTGGGAATTTCTAAAGCGTCTTGGGGGACAAGGTGGCTAAGGAGAAAACACCAATTTACTGTAAAACAACTCTGGTGAAGTTGCTTTCTGCACATGTACAGATACACGCACATAGAGCAACACCTCAGAAATTTTCTGCCACTTCCTCTTATTTTTACTTTTTTCCCCAGTCAGGTGGAAACACTGTAAAAACAAAACAAAACCCTGGGCTGACAGCAGCCCATCCTTTCAGTTGTTTAAACCAGGGGTCACCAACCTTTTGGACCTCAGGTACCACCAAACTCATAATTTTAAATCCCGCCGGACTAGAGACCCTGGGAAAATTCCCCAAAAAGTCTGCAGGAAAATTCCCCACCCCGTTTTCCTAATGATCGATCATTCTTTATTTGGGATCACAGGATACCATTTCCAGCTCCATTCTCAGTGGGAGGGGGGAGGGGGAGAGGGAAGGAGGGAGGAGAGAGAGAGACTTTTGGCTTCATGCAAGGAAAACAACAGAAGCAGCAGAAATCTTTCTCTCCCCCAAACTCTGCTAGAAATGAGTCTTTGTGAGACTTGTCATGCTGGCGCAGCCTCTTGGAGCAGGATGCCTTGCAGGGTCCAAAGACTCTTTTCTGGCGGAGTTTGGGGGAGAGAAAGAAAGACTTTTGCTGCTTTCCTTGAGTGCAGGCAAAAGTAGAAGAAGAAAGAAGTGGAAAGAAGCAACCCAGTGGCCAGGCAAGGTGCGTGGGGTGCATGAGGCAAGTTCTCTCACTATGCCCTTTCCCCCCTCCCCTCACTACCTCGTATTGTTCGCAATGCAAGCGACACAAGCCTTGTGATCCCGTAGGCCATGTGGGTGGTGCAATCTTGTATTCCTGGGCAGCCTGGATTAATTGCTTTGGGGGGTGCTTTGTGGGTGACATTTCTCTGCGGACCACCAACATTTTCTCACAGACCGCCAGTGGTCCCTGGCCCACTGGGTGGCAACCACTGGTTTAGACTATGCTAAAGAGCATTGGGAGACTTTCTTGGAAATGAAAATTATGCTAGACATATCAGCTTCCTGTTTATTTTTTAGTAGAACAACTGTAAAATAAATTAGAATCTGTTTTAACTGCTTGATATCAAAGGTGACCTCTAAGGACACATTGTTGCTTTTAGGCATGACATTATTTAATGTAAGTTGTCTATGATTGTACTCTGCTTTCTTAGAAGCCAATAAAAAATGAAAATACTTCTGCTGCTGCAGCCATAACTACTGTTTCTGATTGTCCCTACAGCATTCCAAACAAATTCAGTTTTCTGTTTGCAGGAATAATGTCTTCTGGGTAAGCAATGTTCTTTCCATGCCTTGTGTCCCATTGCCAATCTGGATGTCTATACATCACCAACATAATATGGACCTTCCTCTCTGTATGTTTCAATTCCATCCTGGGATTCCCTTTAATAGTGTTAAGAAAATGACAAGCGGTGCCAATTGGTTGATTGATTTAATTTCGGCTTAGTGTATTGTGTGTGCACCTATCTTTACAATTCATAAGCACTAGCTTAGTGTGTTGTTCAAATCCAGCCAGATGCAATTTCTATAAAATAGACATGCTTTGGCTTGTTTTATGAACTAAGCCTATGTTTATGTAGGAATAACACAGTCAAATCAAATTAATGGGATGGGGTCAGATGGGAAGATGATCAGAAATTAGATTGTACTCACAATAACTTTTAAGAAAGTAAATAAAAAGAAGACAAAATGTGGACAGAACAAAGAACATATGAAACTACACCTTAGAACTTTAATTTTACAAACATCTATTTAGCATTCATGTTTTAATTTACTTTAAACACTATTTCACATCCAGATGATTCTAGTTTTAAGCTTACAGGGATGACCATCTAATACATTGTACTTGATTTTCCTTTGCAATAGCATAATTCATAAATTTTTATAATCATGCTTG
Organism: Notechis scutatus; assembly: GCF_049901735.1. NCBI lineage: Eukaryota > Metazoa > Chordata > Lepidosauria > Squamata > Elapidae > Notechis > Notechis scutatus. The sequence continues at coordinate 45,450,981 of NC_142009.1, forward strand.
AGAAAAAAGGAATGTGCTATAACAGAGAAATATTCTCAAGATTATTAGCATGCAATGCCTTGACTAGTAAATGGTAAGACGTTTGTATGATGGAATCATGGAACATATGACTTGGAAGAGACCTTATACATAATTTAGATCAACCCTTTCCTCACTGAAAATTCACCAAAGCATCACTAAGTGGCCATCCAACTTGCACCTGAAAATATTCAGAAACCGTCCCCCCATCCACCCCGGCTATCTTTAACTCCAGCATGACAATATTGCTCTCTCCTAAATGCCTGACATTTTCAGTCCATCAAACAGTTCTTGTTGGGTGTTCAAAGTTAGATCCAGAATACTTGATATCCTTATTTCTTCTTCTTCCTTCTGAAAACTGTAGCTATTAGCAAAAGATAATAATTAACAATCAATATTCTTCCAAACTCAATTATATTTACAAATCTAAGATCCATGATGGTTTTCATATGTGAGTAGGATATCATCTGTCACAACCAACAGGGACATTGTGAGTCCAGTACTACTAGGACCATGAGGCAACTTGTGGTTGTGTATGCTTTGGGGAGATGTAAGCCAAGAACTGAAAATGTGTTCTTTCTTTGATCTTTCTAGTTGTCTATATCCTGCTCTATTGACTTTTGGTAGAATAGTGTTGCTCAGCTTAGATCAGCTCCTTAACTTATATCACTGGTGTTTGATTTCTTCAATATGTTATATTCTGATATGCAAATAGAACATTTGAAAGCTTATGATTATGATATTTTCTCCAGATATTGCTCTCAAAGCACTCTTGAAAACTTAAAAAAAGAACTTTCATCCATTCCATTTGCTGATGTAATGTACTACTGATTCCATAGTGCTAATGCAATATATCTGATACATACATGATTCCATTCTGAAACTTCAGCTTCAAAACATTATCTATGCATTATCTATCACTGATAGTTGTGGAAAACTTGCTCACAAGAACTTATCAATACATCTATGGTTTATGTGGTTGTTATTTCTGTCAACTCTGAACATATGTCCAAATTCTATATTAATTTTTTGCCACAGAAAAACATGCTATTTCCATAAGTGAAGTGGATTTCTGTCACAACTCATTGCAAGATGTTCAATTCATTGGTCTATTCATGAGTTATTTATTACTTTTATCTTTAGTACCCACATAAATCTACGTTCTCAGCTTTAATAATATGGCCTCCGACGTTTACATAATATAAGCAATGCCTGAACAGTAAGAAGCAAACCTATATGCAGATAGAAAGTTGTTGGAATTGGGCATTCTTTGACCTTGCAATTCAGCTTAAAGTGGCCTTGAAGGAAAGCAAATAACAGTCATCTTATCAAAAGAGTAAAAGGAATGTCTATCTTTTGGATTAAGAAATGTCTGAGTTGATAATAGTAAGACTATGGCAAAAGTCTCAAGGCTTAGGTCTAGTTGGTTACTTTATTGCCAATACAGACTTGGGTTTTTCCCTATCCATGTGATTTATTTAATTCTCCATGATCGTTGCTGCACCCCTTTTATCTCTGATATAAATTTTGGTCAGTCTATTGTTAGGAATTACTGGCTCTGTTGACTGTGAGCCAGGGAGCCTCTTGTAGGGTACATGAATTAAAAAAAAGGATGGTAGAGGACAGGAAGGCCTGGATGAACATTGTCCATGGGGTTGCGATGGATCAGACACGACTTCGCAACCAGCAACAAAAAAGTAACCAGTAATAAAACTGGTTTCTTTCATCAAGTACCAGTGAGAGTATGTCAAATGCAGGAATATGGCTTTCTACCAGTGGTGGTTTGCTGCCATCTAGTGGTTGATTCAAATCATGCAAGCAATGAATGTGATATTTATCTTTGTTAAAGGTAGACTCTCTTGACACTTGATAACTCCATAGACCGATTTGGCAACAGTATGGAAGCGGCTTGCCCTTGTGTTTTCCCAGAGAGTTTTTCTGACTTCCCTGTCTGGTTTAGAATTTATGGATGAACCAGATCCAAACCTGTAGCTTTGTTGAGATCTGCCATAGCTAACAAGGTGATGTCGTCTGCCATTACATGTCTTACTTTGTTACATTTTCAGAAACAGTGATCAGAGTTTTTAAAAACATTTTAAATATTTTTTTATGGTGAGGAATAAAGCTGATTTTTAATCTGTCAATGCACAAGCTTGTCTTTTCAACTTCATGGGATACCGGTTGTGAACATTCCATATGTTACATTACCTGGCATTCATAAGATTGACAGCTGCTTCTCAGAGAGGAATGATCTCATCTCCCTGTTTCAAGAAAGAGCTGTTTGAGGAAAAATGCCCACATCCCTCCCTCCCTGTCTAAGTATAAAGTTTTTAGGTAGAAGGTAAGTTGGGGTTAGGGAGAAAAAAGGCCTTAATATTCTAACCTCAGGCCAAACTTTACAAGAAGGATTTTCTTCTTAACAAAACTTGCTTCTGGGTCTTATGATTCTTGACTCTCGACGAATGTATATTTTCCTTTATGTATATTGAGGGTATTTGCACCAAGACAAATTCCTTGTATGTCCAATCACATTTGGCCAATAAAGAATTCTATTCTATTCTATTCTATTCTATTCTATTCTATTCTATTCTATTCTATTCTATTCTATTCTATTCTATTCTATTCTATTCTATTCTATTCTACTCTACTCTACTCTACTCTACTCTACTCTACTCTACTCTACTCTATTCTATTCTGCAAGAATTTGGTGAAAGAGGTAATGTTCTTACCAACCCTCTGTTGCACTGAAACAGCCTGGGAATGGAAAGAATACTGACAGTGAATGACTGGCAGATTTGTTACCTTGGGCCATCTTAGAAATTATGTATTGGGTAGATGTTTGTCCTGCCTTTGCTTCCTGAAGTCAATTATCTCACTGAAGCTTCGGGGAATGAGTTGCATGTCACAAAGGTTGGAAAAAGGGCTTAGCCAAAGCATGGCAATGTTGATCAAAAGAGCTCTGATATGAATCCTGGATGCAGGATAAGACACCATCTTGACATAGACACCCCTGATTCATAGTCAGATTCATACAGAGGTTAGAGCACCATCAGACCACCTGCAACCAGCCCTTGCCAAGCTCTTTGCCTCAACTGCAGTTATTCTTTTCAAAATGTTCTACTTAAAAAGAATCTGATACTTTGCAAGAAAAAGTGCCAAATTTTAATATTCTTTCCAAGAAAGCAATCATTCTTAGTGCTTTCTTAAACACTGTGCTTTGAAGAACAAATTATGTAAGTTGAGTTGGGTGAGATGTATCTTGCAAAGGGATGGTGCTTGGTGAGAAACGTTGCAGTAAACTTTGGAGTTGCAGTGCTTTCCAAAAGTTGATTTGGACAAATGTGTTTATGAATGTCTTATGGAATCTCGGTGTATATCTATACTTATAGAGTTAGAGTATATTGGAGAGAGGAAGTGTTATTACTAAAGTTGATTGCTTTTTTATAGGCTATAAAATACAAAATCACATCCAGACCAATTCTGCCTCTTGTTACAAACTTCTATTTTTCTGACAAGGACCTATATTTACATCTAGGCCATCTATGAGACAGAAAGGAAAAAGGCACCAGAGCATCCTGTATTTGCTGGCCATCAGTAAAGGCAGCCATTAAGAGCTTATAGCCTATGATTTAGTTTCCATGACAACATGTCACCTGTAATTTATCTAACAATAGATTGTGCATTGACAGTAGGATTTAAGCCCATTAAACATTTTTAGAATGTCTGAGTTAGAAGAGTTCCCAAATGTCATTTAGTCCAGCTCCAAATCTTATAATATTATGTTATTAAACTTTATTCATAAAGTAGTTTAACAGTGCTTAAAAAGACATTTATTTGGAAGTAAATCTTGCTGATTGCCCTAGGTAAGAGTTGTATAGGAATGCAGTATCAGCTGCAGATACAGTAGGTTGTATAAAATGTGTCACCATGTTTCTTAAGTGTACAACTTATAATTTAGCTAAGAAATGTGGGGAAGGGACAAGAAGAGGCAAATATATAATGGTGTTATCCTGCTGTGGTTGCAGCTTGCCTAATTGTCTCAGAGAAATACCTGAACATGGCACTTATGTGCTGATGCCATTACAGGTATATAGTTATTGTCATGGTATCACAGTTTATTATAAATGCCATGTGAAGGTGTGGCTTCATATGTTGTCAAGGGATTGCCAGATGCTCTAAATCTGGGATAATCGTTCAAACCGCAGTTGAATTAGAAATCCACAGTGGAACAAGATAGACAAAACTAGACAAAGCATATAAACTATAAACTTTAGGACAGAGATGTCTACTTTCAGTGCAATATTGAAGAACCTCTCAAGTGACTGCAGAAAAACATGACTACCAAGAATATCATGAGCCAAATCAAGGCTGGGAAATACTTGCTTATGCAAGAACTAATGAAATGGCAGAATGATAAGAGCACAGGTTCTTCTTAAATGTATTCTAATGTACTGTAGCTGAATCAAATAAGAATGTTCTTCAGAGATAATATTAATCTGATTTATAAAACCAAGGAAACCCTAATTACTTGCTGACAGGGAGATGCAGTTATGTTGGCAACATCCATCCTCTGGTCTCCATCCATATCTACAGTTTTATGGACTTATTTTCTGGAACAGAACTTAACTGGGGGCATGGCATTCATGTCCTAGAAACCCTGAAGAGTTAACTATAAATGTGCCCCCTTTAAAAGAAAGGATTTTTCATTGAAAATGTAGGCCTTTCAACTAAGAGGGCTTACGATATTTACAATTAAAAATGATAAAAGAATCTTGGTCATAGAAGGACGTTGTTGGATAACATAGTGCCCCATTCAACACAATGTGGAAACATTATTTTAAAGATGGGGAGCCTTGGAGTATACTGGATCTTCTGATTTATATGTAGAGGTACAAACTTAGAAATTGTTATGTTCAGTTAACAAAGGCAACCAAGCATACTGAATATTGGACTAACAATGTTTAAAATATTGGATAACTTCAGACAGAAGACTATTGATTTTATGGATGGGAAACTGTCCAAACATTTAAATAGTGAGCATCTATAGCTGGGATTAGTTATCGTTATGCTGACAAATCCTATGATTATGCTTAATTGTGCAAATCACTTCTCAGATATTATTGATATAAAAACCTCTGAAAGTCAGATTACATTTGTAGGTGGAAAGCCAAGGAAGAAGGATTCATTTGAATATTTATTGTAGTGAATTTATAGCCGAAGTGAACTGCACCTTCATCATTCCAGAAAACCAAAGGATCTGATAATGACAATACAATTTAGTAATTTACTGAGTGATGTATTGTATTCAGTGATGAACTAAGTGTACATTGAAAAATGTCTAAACAGCAAGCTGCTTTATTTTGAAATTAACAAAACTTGTACGTTTCTAGGCCTCCTTCTCCTCTCCAGTACATAGCAACTGGGCAAGCAGACTTTACTAAGGGTTGAGACTCAACCATGTAACTGAAGTGAAATTGGACTCTGTATTTGAGAGGGATTTCTGATGTGAAGAGATGCTGTGCTTTCAATCACAACATATATTACAAGATCTGGGGGACTAGAGTGACTAGCTTTTCAGCACAAAGTAAACACTCTGTCCTTTTTTATTAGACTGCCACCTGGTACACATACCTACCACCTACCTCTAGCCAACATTTTTCAATCATACTTTTCATCTGTTGCAGAGGTGCAATCTAACAAGCTTCATTAACTTCAAGAGGAGCTCAACATGCCCTCCCCCAAAGCCGCATTGGAGCTCGGCTTGGGTTTGATGGGATTTGAGATTACAGCCTCCCCGTCCCCCACCCCACTCCAGTTGGGTTTAGGCATCACTTTAAAAAGCCCATATCTCTACATAGCATGGGACCCTGGTACTGAATATAAGAAACTGCTTTACAGCTCAGTGAGAGTGGGTTCAAACTGATAGATCAGAGAAATGGATTGAAAATGGCCGAAGGGAATTTAACAGAGAATTATGAAAGTTCTTCACTTACAAAACAAAAAACACCGCCCCCCCCACAAGTATAGAGAAAGGAAGTATCTGTTCTGGCCATATGTACTAACGAAAAGGATGCCCAAATGAACTTTCCCCTACCAAGCTAGAGTGTTTAAGAGTGCCTTAGTGGGTTGCATGACACATAGCATGCACAGATGAGGGTGCTGATGTTTCGGTTGTTCCTCCCAAACATGAACCACTACAGAGGAACTTCATCAATGCCTTGGCTCTGGTTCTGCGGATGCCACTAAGATACATATCTTCCCAACAGCATATTCAACATCCAGCATGTCCAGCATGCAATCAGCAGGCTTCACTAGCCCCTAGAGTAGATTTCAAAGAATAAGAAAGCAAAGGAATTCATCAGGAATTACAAAATACCAGATATTTTAATTATTAAAAAAAAAAAAAAACCTTGCTCGGATGAAGCTTTTAAAGAGGCTATGTCTGGAAAAAAAATGATGCATAGTAACCTCATTTTAATGTCCAGACAGAAGTGGGATTTTTGTAGTATTCCTTCTGCTTGAAGTTCACTTAGCTTTAACTTTTAGTTCTCAGCTTAAGATGAAGAAATGTTCCAGTGTTCACATTTTATTTACTTGATGTTAATGACTGGATCCAACTTATTTAAAATATACACGTTACTTTTTTTTCCTTGTGTGTTAAAATGTGTGGTCTTTTAAAAAAAAAAAACTTGTTAGCTCCGACTGCTATTTAAGTAAAAAGAAAAAGTGGGATGAAGATATTTTAAATAAATACATTTAAATAAAGTTTCAGTCTGTAACCCAAGCTCTACAAAAAAAGATTGAAGAACCGGTTTAACTTGTGAAAAGAAGATTGGGGATATATGTTAGCACTTTTAAAATAGCTGAAGGGGCCCACTTTCTTTTGGCAAAGTGAAGAAAGTAAATTCCAGTTGAATGGATGGGTGGGGGGCAGCAGCCATGATTAGAACAGTTTGCCTTTTTATTTTATTTATTTATTTGATTTGTCAATTGTTTACAAGATAATAAGTACAAGTGTATACATAGTTGTGAATATATGAAATGGGTACATATAAGAAAAATAAAAGAATAAGAGAAACAATAGGACAGGGACGGTAGGCACGTTGGTGTGCTTATGCACGCCCCTACAGACCTCTTAGGAAAGGGGTGAGGTCAATAGTAGACAGTCTAAGGTTAAAGTTTTTGGGTTTGGGGAAGAGACTACAGAGTCGGGTAGAGTATTCCAGACATTGACCACTCTATTGCTGAAGTCGTATTTCCTGCAATCAAGTTTGGTGCGGTTTACTTTGAGTTTGTATCTGTTGTGTGCTCTTGTGTTGTTATGGTTAAAGCTGAAGTATTCATTGACAGGTAGGACATTGCAATGTATGATTTTATATACCATGCTTAAGTCGGACCGAAGACGGCGTAATTCGAGGTTTTCTAGTTTTAGAATTTCGAGTCTGGTGGCATAAGGTATTCTACAACGGGTAGAAGAGTGGAGAACTCTTCTTGTGAAATACTTCTGGACTTTAAACCAACCTTTCCTCAGTTTAATATACTTGAGATGTTTGGGGAATGTGACACCCAGAATTCCCTAGTTTATCAATCTGCTGCATATCTGGACAACAAAACAGCTGTTCAGATTTATTGCTGATTCCAGAACTTGTTCATAAGAACAATGTAAGGATTTTTACAGTTCATCAGCTGCTATTAGAACTTTTAAAAGTTTAAGAATACCAAACTTTGGTCTTGAGATTGTTATGTTTGCCTTCTGGGACACATTTTTATAGTGCACCAGCTCAAAGTCAATGAATACCACCCCACTCAGCAATTAACATTTAGCTGAGAAGGACGTGCTTTATCTATATATAACTTTCTCAGCAGCACGTTAATTGTAAGGCATGAAAGTCACCCAGCTAAAGCAAGCAGGAGCCTATATCACACTGCAGTGCTTTGGAAGATGCTGAATGAGAACAGCAAGGCATCAATTCACACTGTGGGGGAGAAGGCAATGGTTAACCAGTCTTGCATTTTACTAAAGTAAGCACATGGTTAGACAAGATAAAGTGATGATTTTGTGTTAGGAGATGTGTTCTTCAGGTCAGATGGCACTTAATATGCAAGGGAGGAAAAGTTGAAAATCTTTTGGAGTATTAAAGTTATTTATACTGTGGCTAAATTAACTCATTTAGATGTCAACTCATAAAATATTAAAATATGGTCTTTTTAGCCAACAGAAAGGGAGAGGGGAGCAGTGCAGCAGCTTGCAAAACCGAAAATGCATTCCATAAATGTTTTCAAAGATAGTAACTAGGTGACTGAAGTTTTTGCCGGGCAAAATTCTAACTGGAGAGCATGATCGATGACTCTTGGCTATGGATGTGTCCCATTGGAGAATATGAATTATGATACACCCAGGGGGTGGGGGGAAAACCAGGGTCAAGGGTGACGATGAATTATGTGTCTCAGAGTTGGCTACACCCAGGCAGTGCCAGCATGTTAACTCCCAATAAATCCTTTTTAAGTTTGGGAAGTTTGGCTCAAAACTTATGATTTAAATGGGGGTAACTGCCGGAATTCTGACATTAGGACATTTAGTCGCTGATGATGCCAGGCAAGAAAAACTTAACAAAGGCAGCAGTTAGAACAGAAAGATGCAGCATTACAATGTCTGTAAAGGTTATTTATGATGAAACTTGCTCCAAAAACAAGATTTCCCCCCTCCAAAAGATCACAGGAGATTCCAACCTCAAACGTACTAGAAGGTGAAGCTTGATCGGTGGTCTGGTCGTTACCAAATCTCAAGGTTATGAAAACTGAATATCTAAAGAACTATGGGATGTAACAAAAGAAGAATCTGTAAAGAATCTCTAAACTATGCCAGTCAATCAAGGAAACAACACAGAGGAAACAGATTGGAAAAGGTCAGTCTACATACAATAGCAAAGAATGGACACTTAACAGAGTGCAGACACCTACATTATATCCTTAAGTTACATGCTAGCAAAATAATGTTTAGGATCACTCAATACAGTTTAGATCCCTAAATGGAAAGAGAGATGCCAGATATTGAAGCTGAATTTTCAGAATAGGTTGAAAAGTAACAAAGCTTTTTTGATGTAGACTGGATAATTGAGAAAAACTAAAAAATACAATATGGGCTCCACAGATATAGCAAGGCCTTTAATTTTGTCAATCATAATAAGCTGTAGAACGCCCTTCAGAAAATGGAAATAGAAAAACCTACTGTATATACAGGATAAGATGCAATCCAAGATGGAACATGGCAAAATAAATTGGTTCCAAGTCAGGAAAGGAATAAGACAAGTCTTTATATTTTCTCCTTATTTGTTCAACCTAAGAAAGGTTTTACTGGAGTTAATATGTTCTGGTAATTACATATTTATTTGAATTTGAAACAAAGTTTAATATTTTAGATGCACACATACTTTTGAACAACATGCCTTCAGCCTGGAAATTGCAGCTGAACAATAGAAACAGATTCCCCATGCTTTTATTATTATCCTTATTATTACTAAGAGATTGGTTCTTCAGTAGTCAGGACTTGGTTAACAATGGTACTTAGGATTGGGAACTCTCTTCTAAACAATGTAGTTGTGAGCACGCTCACTTATAACAACAGTTCCAGTTGAGGTCATTAAGAAAATCCTGTGTGGTCATTAGGTGTGATGTCATGTGATTGCTATTTGTGACCTCCTGCTGGCTTTCTCAGTGGCTTTGCTTGTTGAAAGCTTTCAGGGAAGGTCACAAATAGTTATCATGTGACTGCAAGATGCTGTGACCATCATAATTGTGAGCTAGTTGCCAAGTGCCTGAATTGTGATCATGTGACCATGGGGATGCTTCAAAAGATGACTGCAATTTCGAGGACAAGCTGTACGTCTCTTCCTTCAGCACTGTCATAACTTCAAATAGTAGCTGAACAAATAGTCACTAACCGAGGACTACTTGTATTGAAAAGACGAAGTGGATTGCTGTAATTAATGTTAGTTGTATCTTACAAACCAGTTAGCAATAAGATTAGGCATGGACAACTGAAATGAATTGGAGTTATTTTTTATTGAAATTGTTACATAAAAATGTCATATATATGTACTTATATATGCATGAAAAATCCTTATATGTACAACTTATCTTGTACTGAAAACTTTATTTAAAATGTAAACACTTTTCAATGCAGTTTAAACTGGCCTAAACTACTGCTGTGTGAAAACATAAATATGAATTTCTGTATTTTCAAGTATACTTTCACTAAGATCAATAAAATTTATGCATTCCTCAATTTAAACAAAAACAGCCTGCAAGTAACAGAACTTAATGTGTTAGTTCTGGACTACTGCATTGTCCAATAGTTTAAAATGTATAATTTATTGCATGTTCTGATGCGTGGAAAAGTTATGGATGCTTATGGCTGAGCTGATAAACAACAAACCACAATGTTATACAACTACAGGAATTATTTACTCAAACTTTTGCTTCAAAGTACCCAACAGATAATATATATATATATATATATATATATATGCAAGGTTTCAATATAATGGCTGGCTATGATAGCCATCTGGGCAGTAGGACATCAATTTGCCGTTGGTTTACCTTTTCAATTCTTCTGGAGACAACTGATCTGATGTCATATATTAAAAAGCTCTTAAAACTTTACTTGAATCCATTTAAACATTTGAAATATAGGTTTCAATTGAAAACTGGATGAAAAGTAAATAATTCTCAGTCAAGAATCAAATTCTATTTCTTTCCAGGTTTTAGCAGCATTTCTTTTGTACTGTTCTAATTCCTGAAAGGGAAATGGATAGATTGAAACACTAAATTGCAAGATCTCAACAACTGCATTGCATTTTTCAGCTTGTGAATATTATGAATCCAATGATGCATCTCATTTTATATTCTGCTGCAAACATTGAATCAGACCCATCCTTTCTCTTTGTATTCTACAAATATCTACATACTGCTAACATTCTTGTGTCTGATTGTTTATAACCTTCACTGGGCAAATTGGTGCTTCAGTTTAATGCAACAGTTTCATCTTTGAAACTACAAGTGGTTCATAAAATAAGTCATGGTTAAATAAGTTTTCAGGTACATTTTTTTACATTAAGCAATTTTTTTTAATTTCATAATGTTTCTGTATGCCATTCCAATTCCAAGGTTTGCTAGAAAATTACTGAAGTATATTACTGTAAGAGCACTCATACCAACTACTTGCAGTTTTAAAGAGCCCTTCTACAGGGCTATACTGAGGCATGGAAATAGCTTTGTATTTAGTAACTGTGATTTGATTTTGAATTTTCAAAATGGAAAAAGTATAAATGTGGACTAGACTATTTATCATCATAATACAATGAAAACATTTGTCATAATTATGGGCATTTCATACATTATTTTAGTTTGTCACATATCTTTTTGTAAATTTTGCAAAATTGTTAATTAACTTCTCAAATTGAGTGCATACATTTTCAGACCCTTCTTGTCCTCCAGATGCTTATTTACTTATTTGATCAGGACAAGCAGAAAGTGACTTGAATACTAACAACTGTGCAAACAACTTGAAAAATATCAACAATTGCATTAAGTACTAAACAAATGAGCTATAATTGGTTTTTAAAGTAGCCAGAAATTAAATCTAGTGTCATCCATTTCAGGACTAAGAATAGTTTGAATTCTTTTTCAAATGGAAAAGGATTATGTTGCAGTTATGATCTCCACTGATCAAATAACCCTTAATTCTGAGTTAACTGATTGTAAACCGTTCTGGGGAGTTAGGATTAGGAATGGGGAATTGCCTTATTTTAAGTAAAGGTTACCAAAATTACTTTCTAGTATCATAGTCTGATAATGATATAAATAAACAACATTAATTATTACACACTATCTCTGAAGTGCGTAACATTGACAATATAGGTTTATTCTATCAAATTATTTGTATTAAAAAAATCTGAAGTAAACAGAATCTCAAATCCTGTAATTTTAAGTATCTTCTTATAGCAGAGCCTCTTCATCGTCACTACAACCAAATTTCATTGAAATTCAATTCCAGCCCTATTATCATCAAGAACTGTGGGGAAAATCATCTGTGCTGAATGAAAAAGTCATAAGAAAAAAGTAAACTGCTATACATGGACATGTGTTGTATGCTAGAATAATGGCAGGCTTTTTGCATGGCAGTTGAGCATCAGTGCAAAAAAAAAAAAAAAAGTCCAAACAGTTTCATTCTAGGACAGATTTTTATTTGACTTTGAGAAAGATTTGGTTAGAAATAGAGATCCCTGGTACTGCTTCCAATTCGTGGTTCCTAATGTCATCAGCAATATGAGAAGCATATAAAACCCTATAGATAGGCATTCTGAGTCCAAAGAGCGACATGAAATGATCAGAGAAAAATGCACAAACTAAAATGCTACCATGCACGAATACCTCCAAGAAACAGAATACAAAGCATTATATCTGACAGTATACCTTTAGCATAAATGCTCTTCTCTCTATAAATGCTTTATCTTTAAAAGAATGTATGGAACAAAGAACTACAAAAAGAGGGGGGAAAGATTAGCTTTCTGAAGCATTTAATACTTATTCTTAAGATAACAGCCATTTCACTCTCAATTTTCATATAATTATGGGAAATCCTAATGCATTTAAAAACTGAATGGAACTAGGGAATTGTTTCCTTACAGATGTATTCAGGGTTATCTGGCAGCTTCTAAAATCAAATGAAATATAAAAATCCCAAAATGTTTTCATAAAAGCCAGTTCAAATGTTACAATAATCTTATAATAACTGAACTTCAAATGGAAATTTTAGGGAAATAACTGCAGATAATTTTCTTTTGACAGAAACTTGTCTATTACCATTTTTTTTCCTGCAATAGTACCAGCAACAAAAGCTGTAGCAACATTCAATGGCATCAATAACGATAACAATCTTTCTAAAAGAAAAGAATGCTACAACTAAGAAATTCCTGGAAAAAGATTAAATCATATTGAAAATTAATCTTACTGCTACCCTATTTTTCCTATTTTGTTAATAAAAGCAGCACCCAATCACATTTTGAATGAATGAAAAGCAAGAATGTACATGACAAGCAATTAAACTGAATGCTCTATTCTAAGTGACAAAATAAATTCAGTAACAAAACTGAGCTCTATGAAAGTCAGAATCCAGTGGAATGTACACATATTCATACACAAACCAGGATCACAATTAATGACCTAAATCTGTCATTCCAAATTTATTTGTCATCTACTGGAAGTATCCTAGAATATGTATTTAATTGCAGATGATTTCAGTTCTACAAATAAACATTATATCAGTTATGATAATAATTTCATTCACTACTAATGATGTGATCCCTAGGATGCATTTATGTTAAGCTAGGTCTTTAAATGTAGTGTGGAAATTCAGAATTCAGAAAGTTTTATAGAAAATATGCAGTTGTTTAAGATTTTAACAAATGTTATACGGACCTATTTTTACAAAATTAGTTTTTATTTAATGCTAATACAGTCCAGGATATTGATCTAGAAACAGTCAAATCAAGGCTAGGAGACTATATAATAAATAGTCCCTCTGTAAAAACTGAAATCAAATCTGACATTTATTCATACAAATAGATTCTCATACAGACATTGTTATTTCATATAAATAAGAAGAAACCCTTAAAACAATTGTTAATTGTAGAGCCTCCTTAAAAAGATTGATGAAACATATACTGTATACATTGGTGAAAATGTTAAAGAGAAAACTTAGGTGTTGATTGTTTGACAGAAGATGGAAAGCAATTTGTGAATTGGCTAACTGCCATTAGTTTTACTGCTAAAAAAGGCGAATCTATTCAATAATTATTATTTCCCAATTCGGAAACATATCATACTTGATATTTCTAAATAGAAGAAATAAAATTTGTCTTGGTTAGGAAGAAGTACAGCAGTTAAAATGAACACTTTACCAAGATTAAAAATTTTATTTCAAATTATTTTAATCCCTATTGAGAATAAGATACTGAATGAATGGCATAGACAAATAATGGCAGGCTATCAGGACATCAAGAAACAAATTCAAGAATTTGCAAGATTTGGAAGAAAGGTATGGCCTAGCAATTCTAAATGTCAGACTGTACTATCATACTAGTTACCCAATGTGGATTTCAGAATGGAGTATTCTTGTTTATGGTTCTGTTGCCTTAATGGAAGAGACAGACTTTTCACAGGGATTACAATTACATAGATGTATTTGGGTTAATATGCATATAAATAAACATTTTTCTAGAAACTAATATTAAGCTATCCAATGATAAATATATCTCAGAGAGATTTCATGGGACCGGTCTCCTTGTTAGTCCTTCAGTTGTGAAATTTTTGCTGTTTCTTTGGAGACATGCTAGCTCACAATTCCTCACCCAGAAATCTTTGTTTTATTTCTATAGTAACTCAAATTGTTGTGGGTTATATTAGGAGATTATTATTCACAGTGATTTGGGGAAAAATCTTTGTGATTAAAAGAGGATCTCTGACCAGAAAAGCTCAACTTTACTGGTTTTGGAAATATTTATAGCAGTTGAGGAACACCAGATAAATTATCCAGGATTTATAATAGAAAATATGGCCACAATAGTAGCATAACAACATACCTCATTTTTTTGACTTCGCATGGCATCAACTTCATATTCAGCATATTGTGGATCCTGAGCTGGGTCCCTAGCTTCTTTGAAAATGTCAACTTTCTGAAAATATAAAGTAAAAAGTACCAGAAGTAATTCTATTTACTTGCTTAACTTAAATGTGCTTTGAAATGTCCCTTAAACAAGTGTAGAGAAACATTTTCGGCCCAAGTATCCCTTTTTTCTCTGCTAATTATTTGTTGTGGACTTTTTAGTTGAAAGACTCTTTTTTGATATTATGATTAATTATAATGTGTTATTGTTTTCATTATTATTATATTACCAATCTATTTGCTATCCTAATAGAACTATCTAATGCTATGAAGGAAGGTACCATTTTTTGCTGCTAAAATAATCAAATTAGAGCCTGCTCCCCTTTCCTTCTACCTCTGAATACAGATTTGTCCATCAAGGACACCAGAATTTTAACATCTCTGGGTTGTTTCAGGCAACTCTTATTAATAGAGCTAGAAGGTGGCTCAAGTGCACCACATGTGAGTTATGCAGTAATAGGCAGAAAAGCAGCTTTGTCTCTGAAATATTTCAAGAAAAATGCAAGAAGGCATTCAGTCAACAGTGAAGTTACTCCTATATGAGTATCTGTTTTTTTTCCTTTGCAGCTCATTCATATATAGGGCAATTTATGATGAAGGCCCTAGGCTATGATGGTTGTAGCAACTAGGCAGTGCTGATTGCTAATAGAACATCAGCTAAAAGGCTGGGTCTCCATAGGGATTCTTAAGTTCCTTTTTTCTTAAAGGGATTCATATATTTCATTGGTCCAAGCTGTGACGAACATAACTAACAATTTGGGTTAATTACAAGTAATTTAAAAGGGACGCGGTGGCTCAGTGGCTAAGACGCTGAGCTTGTCAATCAGAAAGGTCAGCAGTTCAAATCCCTAGCACCACATAACGGAGTGAGCTCCCGTTACTTGTCCCAGCTTCTGCCAACCTAGCAGTCCGAAAGCATGTAAAACTGCAAGTAGAAAAATAGAGACCACTTTGGTGGGAAGGTAACAGCGTTCCGTGCACCTTTGGTGTTTAGTCATACTGGCCACATGACCACGGAGATGTCTTCGGACAGTGCTGGCTCTTCGGCTTTGTAACGAAGATGAGCACCACCCTCCAGAGCTGGAAACTACTAGCACATATGTATGAGGGAAACCGTTACCTTTTTACAGGTAATTTAATATATCATTAATAATTAATAATAATTCTAATATATAAATTAGAAATAAACATACCTTTGGGGGAAATATCTTTCCAAAAACTTTTTTCCATAAATCCAAAGGTGTTTGTGCATTCAACTTTCCAATGTCACTATCAGTAGCAGGAGGAGGTCCTAACAATTATTAAAAATATCTGTAATAATATTCACTCAACAGTTTAAAACAGAAGTAAGCCAACCTGCCATCTGCTCCCTCTTCCTGTTTTCTCCTGCCATCTGAATGTTCACTGGATGATTTGAATCAGTTACTTTCTCTCAGCTCAGGCTACTGTGCTTCCCACAAAATAACACCCAATCAGAAAATAAGCCCTAGCATGATTTTTCAGGATGCTCATAATATAAGCCCTACCCAAAAAATAAGCTCCAGTTAAGATTGTCAGTTACACAGACACATTTAGTACCGTATTTCCCCCAAAATAAGATCTAACCAGAAAATAAACCTTTTGGAGCAAAAATTAATATAATACCCGGTCTTATTTTCGGGGAAACACAGTAAGCTGGGCTGAGAGACAGTAACTGATTCAAATCATCCAGTGAACATGCAGATGGCTCAGGCAACTTGGAACATTAAAATTGCTGTACCACAGCTAACACCTGTTATACATCTGACTGAGCATAATTCTTACTGAACCCAATACGACAGACTAGATATCTGTAGGATTACCAGTGGTGGTGTTCAGCAAGGATTTGGTGAGAGTCGCCAAACCAGTAGTAACTTCTGGCTGGCCACCCCTGACCCGGTTGCTGTCCTCCCTTCCCAATCAGTCTTTATCGCGCATGTGCAACATCGCGCGCATGCCCGACATCGCTGACTGCGTTCTTCCCTGCCCAGTCACTCCTTAAAGTATTTCTTTTTTCCCTCTCCCGACAATCAGCTGTTCCTATGATCAGCTGTGCTGGGATTCCTCTCGCTGTCTTACTGCTTCAACCAGGAGGCTTCTCTGAGGCCCAGGAAGGCAAAAAATGGAGGAAGGTCGCAGCAACCCCCACCCCATTTTTTGCCTTCTTGAGCCCCAGGGAAGCTTCCTGGGAGCAAAAACGCGCCCCCAGGAGACTTCCCTGAGGCCCAGAAGGCCCCAAAACGGAGCGTAGGGGGGGGGGTGCGTTCCCCCCCATGCTTAGTTTTTTTCCTTCCTGAGCCCCAGGGATGCCTTCTTGGAGCAAAAACATCCCCCCCCCAGGAGGCTTGCCTGAGGCCCAGAAGGCCCCAAAAATGAGGGGGGGGGGTTGCTGCTGCAAAAATGGGCCATGCCCACCCAGTCACATGGCCATGCCCACCTAGCCACGTCCACAGAACCAGTACTAAAAAAATTTGAATCCTACCACTGAGGATTACATTGTAATTTATATTATTAGAATAGTACTGTAGGAGATTTTTGAATCTTTCAAAAACGTTGCAATCTACTTCAATGATATACATAAATGCATTCTTTGATGTTTCGGAACCACTTTTCTTTTGTCTGTTCCATCCCTGTACTCTCTACATTCTTAAATCTGCCTGGGCAATAACTAAACTATAGTCACCCAAATTATAAAAAGCACTACCCACCTATTTGACTAAGGGAGTCCATTCCTGCTGGAATAAAAAGTGGTTTACTTGGATCCACTGACATGGATTTGCTTTAAAAATGGGAATAGAATAAATTAGTTATAAACATTGTTCAAGAGTTTAATTTGAAACATGTATGAACAGGACTAGGCAATTCTTCATCTTTAGTTCCAAAAAGCACTCTGAAATATGTGAAGGCATAAATGAAATTCCTGCTACAACTCTTTAAAAAAACTATGGTTTTCCTGGGATTGCATAGTGCTACTTTTTCACCAAATGCCCACTTGATACAAATGCTTTGCTCATTTAAAGCACAAAAATATTCTCTAGACAAAAGCTAAATTAAAAACCTTTTCAGCACTTGCAACTTCGCTTATTTGTTACATTTAATTGGGTGGTTAATTTCTGAGAGCAAGAATCCTTGATCATATGGAAGAGTTGCCTTAAAATCTGTTTGCATTTACTTACTGAATATTTTGGACAGGATTGTCATTTGTATAAAATGATATAACTTACCTTCTATCAAAACCAAAGGCCAAATGGTTAATAAGCGCACGTGTTTTCAACCACAGAGCTTCTGATTTGCTAGTAAACTGAGAGAAGAACAAAACAATTTGGATTATATTCTTCACATAATAAAATACCCACTCAAAACTTGCCCCTCTTTTAACATGTGAACATACACCGATTTCTATGACCTGTACAGGTAATCCGCAACTTACAACAGTTCATTTAGTGACTGTTCAAAGTTACAATGACACTGAAAAAAGTGAGTTATGACCGTTTTTCACACTTATGTCCGTTGTAACAAGCCTATGGTCATGTGATTTATATTCAGATGCTTGGCAACTTACTCATATTTATGACCGTTGCAGAGTCCTGGGGTCATGTGATCACCTTTTGTGACCTTCTGGCAAGCAAAGTCAACGGGGAAGCCAGATTCACTTAACAATAGTGTTACTAATTTAACAACTGCAGTAATTCACTTAAATATGGCAAGAAAAGTTGCAAAATGGGAAAAATTCACTTAACAAATTTCTTACTTAGCAAGATTATTCTGGGGCTAAATTGTGGTTGTAAATCGAAGAATACCTGCATTTTGATAAGAACTCATTTATTCTTAACATAAATAAGATTTAAAGACTGGTTCACCTCTATCTCCTTTAAAAAGTTAAATATTATCCCTTTTAAAATACATACTAATTGTTTAAAATCATTATCCTAATGTTAATATATTAAAATAATATAGCATATGTGACAGGTTCCCTTGAAAATCACAGAAAATGTATGGAAAGAGGATTTGAGATGTGAATTCTATAAATGTGCTTGCATTTCTTTATAGCATAAACCTGCCATCGATTTATTTTGGAGAATTGATCATAAAAATCATTTATGATGGTATGTTTGTACTTTGCAATGGCTAAAAAAAACAACACGGTGGTAAAATATTTTGAAGAACAATTGTAGCTTGCTTTGATGAAATCTATTTTCCATTTTTAACTATATTTTCCAATATACCTAAAAATGTGTTTGAATTTCTTCATTTATATAAAATCATTTGGAGTAGACAGCTGGGCATGGAAGAGTTCCAATTTGAATATTTTAAATCAAAAACTAGGGCACATTATAACCATTTTAAATGAATATATTTATAATCTTTGTACTTCCTATGCTACCACCTCTTACAATACCAGACAACACCGTATCAACAGTAGAGACCTTCAAATTTCTAGGTTCTACTATATCACATGACGTAAAATGGACACCTAACATCAAAAACATCATCAAAAAAGCACAACAAATAATGTTCTTTCTGCGCCAACTCAGAAAGCTCAAACTGCCCAAGGAGCTGCTGATACAGTTCTACGGAGGAATCATTGAGTCTATCATCTGCACCTCTATAATTGTCTGGTTTGGTTCTGCAACCCAACTGGACAGACACAGACTTCAGAGAGTAATTAGGACTGCAGAAAAAACAATTACTACCAACCTGCCTTCAATTGAGGACCTGTATACTGCACAAGTCAAAAAGATGGCTGTGAAAATATTTACAGACCCCTCACATCCCGGACATAAACTGTTTCAACTCCTTCCCTCAAAACGATGCTATAGAGCACTGCACACCAGAACAACTAGACACAAGAACCGTTTTTGCCCGAAAGCCATCACTCTGCTAAACAAATATTTCCCTCAACCCTGTTCAACTATTACAAAGTCTGCACTACTATTACTGTTAATCTTATCATCACTCCTTATCACCCATCCCCTCCCACTTGTGATTGTATGACTGTAACTTTGTCGCTTGTATACTTGCGATTTATATTGTCTGTTTCCTAGTATGATTTGATTGCTTTAGTTTAGTTTAGTTTACTTGTCATTGCACCTCGTACAATGAAATCAAACACCATCTTCAGTGCACATCATGATCATGACCATGAAAATAAACACAAATACACATCCTCCACCCTTCGCACATTGAACTGGAAAGCTCCGACACCACACCAACACTGCATTATACAGCAGAATTCAAAAGAGCTACTGTCCTGGGATAGAAGCTGTTTGTTGAGGTAATTCCCGTTAGGAGAATGAGCGCATACAGGGAGATGTATTTGAGAGAAGTGTTTGAATAATACACACACAGCACACAGATACACTGTACAGTAAATGTAGTTTTTTACTTCCAGAAAGGTTTAAGCAAAGTTCAAACACAGTCCAAAGTCATTCACAGGTAAGTCAGTCAGTTTTCAATTCAGGGATAATCCAATAACAAAGTCCAGTGTCAAAAAACAGTTCAGTATCAGACTTACATCAAATCCAAGAATAGCAGTCAATCGAAGTAATGGTGAGACTAAGACTAAGACAATCCAGGTTTCTGGCTCCATCTTATGGCCATTTGAAAAACCACACCCAACTACAGTTTTTGCATTTTCTTAAAGATACAGTATTAAAATGTCTATCCTGGTTTATATATTTCCAACCCAAATAGCTGTTAGGTGACTTACATTCCTAACATTGTTTTTCAGCCTAATTGTACCCTATGACTACCAAGTGTCGTACCTTATGATTCTCGACTCTTGAATACTGAGAGTATTTACATTAAGACAAATTCCTTGTGTGTCCAATCACATTTGGCCAATAAAGTATTCTATCTATCTATTCTTAATATTATGTGATCATTTATTTACATACAAATACACAATTGTATCAACATTGCCAAATGTATACATTTGTTGTTTCTTTTTATTTATTTTTCCTTTTCTACTCTTGTAGTTTTATATTTCTGTATTAATATGTGACTGTTTCAACAGTAACTTTTAAAAGGCCTGGCCATGAAGGGACCTCTGAAATACACTTAAAGGTGACATCAGAGAGAAGAGAATCTTACTTATTGGTTCTGAAGCATGTTGTAAATAAAGTATCTATGCCAACAGATTCATACAGTTCACCAAGATTCGTTGGTCAATTAAATATCTATTAGATCCAAATACAATAATATAATAACTACAATATAGTAATTTAATTCAAAAGCTATCAAGTGTTCACACACAAAAAACTAATTCATTGCAACATAAAAATGATTTTTTAAAAATACATTAGAATTTTCTTTACTGAAGAATACTTAAAATAACCATAACCTTTCTATATTTTAGATTTAGACCTACACTATCCATAGTGTCACAAACTTATTTTCATGTCTCCTTTGATTGTCTTATATTTTGTAAATAAAATGTGCCAATTTTTTCCATCCGGCAAATAATTGAACTTTTCATTCATTTAAGTTCCCTTACAACATGTCTTTTTCAAGCCAGGCAGGCTTAATATTAAGTAGCATTGTATATGTAATTGTATCTGACATTTATATACATATATTTTATAGGACTGTTTTAAAATATATATTTTGTAAGGTGAAATTTACTTTTTTCATTCCTGCTACACAGTAAGTTTTATATTTTCGATGAAACAAATAGATGCAAAAAAGGATTATATATCAACTGGATTGTACTTCTGAAATATAATCATACATACCGCTAAAGATGCACCATAATAATGAGCAACAAATCGAAGTGTCTTGTATATTATTTTTTTCATCTCAGAATCAAATTCCTAAGAAAAATAAATAGCATCCCAGGTATTTTACAGTATATAATAGTGTTACATTACATATTTCTAAACTGAGATAACTATTTAAATTAGGTCAAATATTACTTTCACCTCAGTATCAGAAAAAGCATATTATTATTTCTCTAAAAGGTGGCAAGTAACCAGGGTGTTGTTATTAAATTATCAGCATATCTGAAAGCAGAATTATAGGGATGGATTATTTGTATCAACTTTTGGTATAATAAATTGAAAATGATCCTAAACATACATGGACATGTTTAAATTTATTATTATTGCTAGAAACAAATTAACCTAACAAATATTCCAATGTATATGGTGAACTTTTCCAATAATGGCCAACTGTTCAAACTACTAAAGCTAAATAATAGTGACACCAAACTGTACATAGTTAAATGAGCATTACTTACATGAAATAGATCATATTTGCTTCCAATTATAACTAGTGGAATTGGAAATGGGTCAATTAGCTCACGATCCTAATAATAAACAACAGTACTGTATTATCAATTGTAAATGTAATGACGTGCTGAAAAAATAAAGCTCCATGTTATATAGACAACTGTCATTTCTCAATATAAGCTTTGAATAAGCAAAATTTAAGACTGCATAGCAATTAATCTGCAGTGATCAGATGGGCATGCCAGTAACTCACTAGTGGCTTGTGCTACTGTTTTGAAACATGTGAAAGAAGTTGTACAATAGCAGAAGCTAAACTGGAAGAAACTGAATAGGTACTGAGATTGGTGGGAAGAGTTTCCTCTTGCCCAGGACACCTTACCTTTGCACTTACAGTATGTGTGTAATTTCTATAATAGACAAAATGGGAAGGTGCTGAGCCTCTTCCCATTCCAGAGTGTTGGTGAATTGGAATCAATGTAATAAATGAAGCAAGACAGAAATATATTTGTCATAAGAACTTATATAGTACTATGATGGATCAGATCTTTAGTTCATCTAGTCAAGCACTGTCCACACAGTGGCCAGCCAGTTCCTCAAGGAAGCCTAATAGTCTCACAGCAGATCATATCATACTTCCGTCAAGCTAACAGCCACTGATCTCCATCACTTTCATGAACTGGTCCATACCTTATTTTTGAATAAAGCCAAACTTATAATCAGCACTATATCTCATGATAGCAAATTCCAGTGTTCAGTTATTTGTGTAATTTTTATTTTATTTTGCCTGTCTCAAATCTTTCAAAATTGAATACCCTCTGATTCTAGTAATTCGGGAATAGGAATATAGCTTCTTCTTGTCTACTTTATTCACACCATGCATATTTTGTATACCTCAAAATATTTCCTCTCATTTGTCTCCTTTCAGCCCTAAAAGTCCTAAATGTCATAATCTTCCCCAACAGGGAAGTTGCCCTGTCCCTTGATCATCTTAACTGCCCTCTTCTGAAGCTTCTGTATATATTTTTTGAGATGCAGTTATCAGGACTATTTCAGATGTGGCTGCACTATTGATTTATACGTGCATTATAACACTGACATCTCTATTTTCAGTGCTAGTCAAAACTAGACACACACATTCTCTAGGCACTGAGAAAACACTTTGACAACATTACATAAATGGCCTGGGGCAAAGATCTACAATTGAGTATCATCAGCATAGTGATGATACTTAATCCCACACTGAGAAATGACCTCACTCAGCATATAGAATATGCAAAACTTCTATACAAGACAAAAGCACCAGGTATATTTTCAATGACAGCTATTTTACTTTCTTCAAGAGAGCAAATTACCAACTGAGTGTCAAGGGCTGGTATTAACGTCCCTAAAAATTCATATTTAATTAGTTGTCATGTTATCAAAAGACACTGACTTTGTGATAGACACTTGAATAAGGGCAAAGTATAGAGTTGTATTGAAGGTTGTTGGAACTACATTTTTTTCTTAAAACCATAGCTTCCTTGAGTTGCCTTGCCAGGTAACAAAAATGTATAGAAGTTATCACCCTCATTTGAAAAGGAGATTATAAAACCAATATCAAAGTGCTTCTGTAAAATTGTATCTCCTGATTGTTGTAACATGCCATAACAATAGCATTACATATCTAATTCATAAGAAACCTTATCTCCTTTCTATTCCTGCTAAATTTTCATTAAATTGCTATAATTTTCCATTGAATAACTTCTTTTATATCTAATAAATTTTCACTCATGCATGAAAATATAAAGGAATTGTTTATGATTCTCAAAACAATTAACTTTGTATGAGATTGTGACATATGAATAAAATACTAGTTCTTACAGGATGATCCTTTGGCACATTGTTCCACATCTTCCGCTTAATTTCAGTAGCTATTTTGGAATTGTTTTGTCCCAGTTTTGATATACTTCTGTCTACATGCCTTCTAGTGACTTGTAGAAGACTCTCCATGGTTGGCCAGAGTTCATTTGGTTTTGAAAGGTCCAAGACAAGAATAACAGCAAATGTCCTATAAAAAGAAATCTTATTTTTTTTAGATATCACCTTAATATTTTACCCATGAGAACTTTAACATGAATCAAAACATCCCTTCCCAAAGTCTAAGCAGATTACCTAAACATTAAGGAATACATTTTCCTTTGAAAATGGCTTAAACTTTACAGAATCCTTTACTATGCTTTTTATAGTTGGATTGATAATACCTGTTACTATGGTCCAAGAGTATCTAAAATAGTAGTACTTGGCAAAGACAGAAAGACAAAGGACAAAAATTAGCTTCTTTCCAATTTAAGAATATAAATCATACTACATTTTTAATTCCTCTCACAAGTAGTTAAAACTAGCATAGTCAGCTGTATTATAATAAAAATTGATGACTCCTTTGATTATGTTAGAACCTCACTAGACAGGATTGACTATACAACTCTCCAATTCTAACATTGGCAGAAATACTTTCTGTAAAATGAAATTATTTTTGATAATTAAACTTTTCATTGCTTACCTTATGTTAACTGTCATTATTGGTATAGGGATTAAATCCAACAATGAAGTTCCACCACCTAATTCCCAAAAGTGAGCAATATCTTTAGGCTGAAAATGTAATAGGAAAAAACCTTCACACTGTAATGTCTTGATGAATTAGTAGCATTGTAAAATTTTATATAGCTGTGTTTTCAATTACATAATTTCTCAGGTGTCAAAAATAATGAGATTCAGTAAGATACATAAAACCCAAGACATTTTTGGATCTATCCAAATAGTCTTCAATTAAATATAAATATTCCAAAACCTATGATTACCAGATATAGATTGCAATATACTTTACAATCCAATAGCACTATAAATAAGCCTTAGAAACCCCACCATTCTTGATGAAACTGCTTTATTGCCAAGAAAGATGGAGAATGTTTCCAGCTAACTTTAAACTACCTAAGTTCATCTGGAACCTACTTAACAGAAAACATATTGTTGCTGGCATATGTAGCATTAGAAAGTAGAGGAAGTGAAGTAACAAATATATTCCTTCTTCATATGTAGCTAATATGAGAATCAGAAAGCTAAAATATTACTTCACTAGTCCTATGAGAAGACTTTGTTCTAGAATTAGCAGACTTTTATCTGATTCCTGAGGTGGCTGGGTATCTTTATCACATTATAATAGAAGACAAGGATGACTCTGGCATCTCTTTCTTTTTCTTTGGAGATTTACTGAAATTGAAAATTGTGCCACTACATATTTTGTGATGTTGATGACAAAGAGAACTGCCAGAAAAGCATTCAGGGTTTGTCAAATAACAAATCTACTTCACAGACTAAAAATAAAAGAAGGCAAAATAGAAACAGTAGATTAAATGTACAACGATTGAAAATTTGACTTATAAATGCAAAAAATAGATAAGACAAAAACAAGAAGAAACTAATATGGGCAGATGAATACAAGAAATATAATATAAAAGTGGGAATCAATTTATTTACTTTATTGGAGATAACTATATTTTCATTGAGAGATGATATAGATACACTGCAATCTATATTGTATATTCATTTACTTATAAGGCAGAAAGAAACAATTAGGCTACTGACTCTAAATCTGCATTGAGGCAATACTTTCCAGACATGGGAACCTCACATTATTATATCAGACAATAGCTGTCAATTTTCACTATTTGTTGTCAATTGAAATATGGTCAAAAAGAGAACTACAAATTGACTTACAAAGGCTTATGATGCAAGTACATAATACTGTTTCCAAGCACTGCAAAGTAATTTACTGAAAATACATTTTTTCAAAGCTCATTACAATATTAATGTAAAGTGGCCAAAAGCTTTCACTGGATAGTGCTCATAACTTTTGTGATATAAGATGTAATGCACTGCTCACTAGACATCATACTGTAATTCTCAAACACTAAAGATTAATACAACAGCATTCACAAAAAGAATTACCATATCAATATACTTACTGTATTATGCCCCTTTGCTCTTCTTCCAAAAGTATATTCCAAAGCTAGGGTTGGTTTTGGAACTTCATCCCTAAAAAATTAGGATATCCCACCCACTAAATTTGCAAAGTTACTGGTTAAGTATAATTATAATATTATGTTATAAATATTATAAAAACAAGTAGTTTGCATAAAACTTTCCACTTACATTCTACAGAAGAAAAACTGGCTGGGGAAAACATTTCTAATGACTACATTGGAATGAAATCTCTATGAAATAATTAAATTAAAAACTACTACAATTTCCAGTAGATTATTTCTAATAACGATGCAATAAGAACAAAGATCTAATAAAGCCGAATAGAAACTTAAGGAATCATAAGGAGTTAAATATGTATATTTAGGAATGTTTACTTTGTATATTTGGAGTTCCAAAAAGTAGAAAATTTGGTGAAATGAATATACAGCAGAAATAGTTTGCCAATACAATGTCTTTGGCCACTAATAGTACTATTTGATATCATCAACAATTCAATAATAAAAAAGCAACGTTTCAAAAAATAGTCAAATCTCTTATGGTTCTTGCAAGATATATTGATTTCATAAATATGTTACTGCTTAAAATGCCACAAAAGCTATTGGTTATTTTAAAGCAGAGACTGATATAACTAATTTGCTGGAAATCAGAAAATATAAGGTTCAAAGCAAGTGGGAAATGGGAATACATTCTGAGTTTTTGATAAAGCTCTGAGGGACCTAAAACAAATCATAACACTAGGTAGATACATGTTAAATGTAAGTGACAAGTCCTATAACACTTGTGCACAAACACATCTGATCTGATATTAACTATACAGTGCTCTTTATATGATTTCTAGATGTATTGTTTGAAAATAATTTATTATATTATATTCCTATAAAGATATTGTTGATAAATACTTTGAAAACATGAAATACTTTTCAAAGTTTAAACACATACCTGTCAAGGCACCTCAATATAATACTAGTCTTACCCTAGAAATTAAAAACAAAGAATTCTATTGAAATGTCAATGATGCATACATATTGTATCATTCTACATGCTGTAAACTATTCTTCAAATATTTTCTAAGAAAATATTTGAAAATTACAAACTTAGCCAATTATATGTCATGTGATTATTGGAAAGTTAGCTTCAACTTTCTATCAGAATGTAGCTGTGCTGGTATTATTACAATTAATTGTTCAAAGTATTGGAAATGACAGTGTTAATAATAGCAACAGGGCACTTAAATGCAAGCATGACAGTAGCTATCTGTCTACCAATTACCTTCATGTGAGGAATCATTGGTAATTGCATATAGAAGGTTAACCAAATAATGTGTTTCTACAAGAAATGGTTTAAACTGATGAGATGGAAATAAAAAAGAATGCATGTAATATATATAAACTTCAATACATAATTTGTTACTTTATTCTATAAGGATTAAACTGTTGGAGAAAACAGTCTATTTATGATGTGTTGTTCTTGCATTTCTATAAAAATAAATACATGATTGCTTAGATTTTAGAGTAACCTTTATTTTATAATACTGATTCCATTCATTCTGGGTATCCTTATTTAAAAAATAAGGCCCATTGTGTGATTATACTTATTTTTAGTTAGTATGTCCAGAATTGTAAATTCTATCAGTCATTTATATATTTATATATATTAATATATTTGCTTACTGAGATATAGCAGAATATATCAGCAGTTCAAGTTTAAGTTTGTTCACTAGGCCAGTCTTCTCCAATCTGATATCTATCAAAACTATTCACACACCTCCCACAATGTAAAATCTTAAAAACTGGGAACTGTATCCCAACATATTTGCAGATATGGGCTGGATAAAGTTATATATAGGAGGCAATCATTGTCACTAGAACATAGCAGTAAGAAATAGTATTTTGCAACCACTATTAAGACTGGAAACTTAGTTGTTAAGCAAATTGATCACTAATCAATCACTAAGCAACATCACAATTTTACAATTTTATTTTAGCTTTCCTTTGCTTTATGAGCCTACATAAAGCAAAATGCAAAAATTGGTCGCAAGGTTACTTTTTCACCACCGTAGTAACTGTGAAAGGTTGCTAAACAAGTTCATTGCTAAAGGAGGATCAATTGTTTTATTATATATTTAAAACAAAAAAATATTCTGCTTAAATAAAAGTGGAATACTGATCATTACCCCATTTTTATTTCCTAAAAAGAATAACGATCTTTCACAACATTCTAGAGGATCTCTGTCATCTTCACCGTTTTCTGTTTTCTCAATTTCTGCTTTAGCAATATCCCATATAGTGCCACTAGTAAAGAAAACAAAATACAAATATCTTAAAACAGAATAATGTCCCAGTAATTGCAGTTAAGGAAGCTAGTTCTGAATTAGTAGTTAAGCATCAGACTAGAAACTAGGAGATTGTAAATTCTAGTTCTACTTTAGGCATAACTTCACCCAAAAAACTTTGTCAAGCAGTCACCTGATGTCAACACTGATTCAAAGGCACACACACAAAAACAAAAAATTCATTTAAGAAGCTTCTTTGGCAAACATTTCTTTTCTTTCTTCACTGAAATTGGGAACACTAATAAATACTAAATACTTGCATATTTTTAAATTAAAATTATATATATTTATTGGTTATGATATAAATTACTGGCTCTACTTACATTACAATCAAAATAGCACTGAGAGTCATTAAAATCATTAAAATGCATGGGAGTAGTTTGTGAAACTTGAATTCTAAACTGTACAGACCGGCACTCAGTTTTCTCTGTTTTCACATTAATACATTACTGTAGGATAAAGGCAGGAATGCCTTTTTACTGATCACTAACTCACAAGGAGTTACTGGCTAATTGACATTTATAAATGATAAATGACTATACATGATAGTTTTTCCTCAATAAATAAAAGAACAAGAAGAATGCTTTTGATTCAGTTAATTGGATTCTTTATTTAGTTTTAGGCCTTGTGTAGAGAACAGATTACATTTTGGGTCAATTTAGAGTTCATAAACAATAACATGGTTGTGTTAAAATGTACACTCTTAAACTAATACTTTGTTGAAGCGCTTGTTTTTATAACAGCATTCAGTCTTTTGGGGTAAAAGCCTATCAGCATGGCACATCTTGCCTTCGGAATCACTATAAATGAGATTGAATTCAGTAGGACTTCATTCTAAGAAGTATCCACTGATCTGTACTCCATCACGGTGGTCATAAAAGTAAACACTCTTTTAACCTTCATCCTTGTGACTTCATGGCTATACAAAGTCTACATGCCCCTGTTAAAATGCCAGGTTTTTGAGATGTAAAAGCCCAGACCTGAATCCTATAGAAAGTCTGTGGGGATGACTTGAAGAAGACTGTGTATAGGAGATGACCTTGCAATTTGGAGCACTTCTGAAAGAATTCCCAAGGCAAGATATGCCATGTGCCAGGCTTCTACCCAAGACTGAATGCTGTCATAAAACAAGTGCTTCAACAAACTATTAATTTAAGGGTATGCATCTTATGCAACTATGTTAATAAACTGCTCAAAAAAATAAAGGGGACACAAAAATAGATCCTAGATCTGAATGAATGAAATATTCTTATTAAATACTTTGTTCATTACATAGTTGAATGTGCTGACAACAAAATCACACAAAAATTATCAATGGAAATCAAATTTAACAACCCATGGAGGTCTGGATTTGGAGTTACACTCAAAATTAAAGTGGAAAAAAACACTACAGGCTGATCCAACTTTGATGTAATGTCCTTAAAACAAGTCAAAATGAGGCTCAGTAGTGTGTATGGCCTCCACGTACCTGTATGACCTGCCTACGCCTGGGCATGCTCCTGATGAGGTGGCGGATGGTCTCCTGGGGGATTTCATCCCACACCTGGACTAAAGCATCCCCCAACTCCTGGACAGTCTGTGGTGCAACGTAGCGTTGGTGGATGAAGCGAGACATGATGTCTCAGATGTGCCCAATTGGATTCAGGTCTGGGGAATGGGTGGGCCAGTCCATAGCATCAATGCCTTCATCTTGCAGGAACTGCTGACACACTCCAGCCACATGAGATTTAGCACTGTCTTGCATTAGGAGGAACCCAGGGCCAACCTCACCAGCGTATGGTCTCACAAGGGGTCTGAGGATCTCATCTCGGTACCTAATGGCAGTCAGGTTACCTCTGGCGAGCACATGGAAGGCTGTGCAGCCCCCTAAAGAAATGCCACCCCATACCATTACTGACCCACTGCCAAACCGGTCATGCTGGAGGATGTTGCAGGCAGCAGAACGTTATCCACAGTGTCCCCAGATCCTGTCATGTCTGTCACATGTGTTCAGTCTGAACCTGCTTTCATCTGTGAAGAGCACAGGGTGCCAGTGGCGAATTTGCCAATCTTGGTGTTCTCTGGCAAATGCCAAACGTCCTGCACGGTATTGGGCTGTAAGCACAACCCCCACCTGTGGACATTGGGCCCTTCATACCATCCTCATGGAGTCTGTTTCTGACCGTTTGAGCAGCTACATGCACATTTGTGGCCTGCTGGAGGTCATTTTGCAGGGTTCTGGCAGTGCTCCTCCTGTCCCTCCTTGCACAAAGGCGGTGGTAGCGATCCTGATGCTGGGTTATTGCCCTCCTACGGCCTCCTCCATGTCTCCTGATGTACTGGCCTGTCTCCTGGTAGCGCCTCCATGCTCTGGACACTACGCTGACAGACACAGCAAACCTTCTTGCCACAGCTCGCATTGATGTGCCATCCTGGATGAGCTACACTACCTGAGCCACTTGTGTGGGTTGTAGACTCCATCTTATGGTACCACTAGAGTGAAAGCACCGCCAGCATTCAAAAGTGACCAAACCATCATCAGCCAGAAAGTTGTTGTTTAAGTGTTCCCTTTATTTTTTTGAGCAGTGTATGTTTTTTATTTGTTCTCCCTAAATGATTTCAGTTTGTTTTTCAATTGAATTGTATAGCTTATGTGTGATATTAGCATGGAGAGCACTTGCCTATAAAGTCACCAAGAGTCACAATTAAATGGATAAAAACAACATGTGCTATATTAAAGGTTGAAAACATGCTGAATTGATTTATCTTGGTCTGATTTTTTTTAAACGGAAAAACCTGACATTTTAACAGGGGTGTGTAGACTTTCTATATTCACTGTTGTCCAGGTAGTTATTATGGCAACAGCATGGAACTGGTTTGCCACTGATTTCTGTGAGGACTTCCTCCTCACCTCATTAGCAGATACAGGTAGTCCTTGATTTACTAACACAGTTGAACCCAATATGTTGCCAAGCAAGACGTTTGTAAAGTGAATTTTGTCTCATATGATGACTTTTCTTGCCGTTTGTTAAGTGAATTGTTGCAGCTAAATTAGCAGCACAGTTGTTAAGTGAATCCGGATTCCCCATTGACTTTGCTTATCAAAATATTGTAAAAGGTGATCACATGACCTCAGGACAATGGAACTGTCATAAATACAAGTCAGTTGCTAAGCGTCTGAATTTTCACATGACCATGCAGATGCTGCAATGGTCGCAAGAGTGAAAAACGGTCACTTTTTTCAGTGCCATTGTAACTTTAAACGGTCACTCAATGAACTGTTGTAGGTTGAGGATTACCTGTAACTCCTGCTAATAAGATCATATTTGAGTTTCATTCAATTTCAAGTGCATGTGTGTTTGCCCCAAATTCCTTGACAGCATATCTTCTTCCCTTCCCATAAGTAAGTAGATCTTTTCAATTGCCAAAAGCACAGTGGCCACTTGGCTAACAAACCCATGTATGGTGATGAGATCCTTTTCCTTGAGTTTAATTACAGGTAGTCCTTGACTTACAACAGTTCACTTAGTTCACAACAGTTCACCATTCAAAGTTTCAAAAGCACTGAAAAAAGTGACTTATGACCATTTTTCAGTTATGATCTTTGAAGCATCCCCATGATCATGTAATCAAAATTCAGATGCTTCGCAACTTTCATGTATTTATGACCACTGCTGTGTCCCAAGGTCATGTGATCCCCTTTTGCGACCTTCAGATCAGAAAGAGTCAATGGGGAAGCCAGATTATTTTATCAACTGCAGTGATTCACTTAACAACCGTAGCAAGAAAAGGTTGTAAAATGGGGCAAAACTCACTTAACAAATGTCTCACTTAACAATAGAAATGCTGGGTTCGATTGTGATCGTAAGTCGAGGACTACCTATGCAACGGGGATGGGGGGGAACCTGGATCCGATTACAGTTGGATCGCCGAGTTGACTTGCTGTCTGTGCGAGTCCGCATCTTACGAGCAGCGCAGCGGGAAGGCAGACCGCACTGCTACCGGTCGCTTCCATTTTCACGCTTTGCGCCTCTGACCGTTTGGATCAACTTCTTCGCCCACTTTAGGTCCCGAGGGTGGGACCCCACTCAGTGATCGCGCAGCCCCGCCACCGCCCGTTCACTTTTAGCCCGGGAAAATATTTTAAAAAAATGCATTTGTGGGCCCTGTCGCCGCCCCGAGACAAGAGTTGTGCGCCGTCGAGATGTCCCTTTTGCCAACAGCACCCTTGCCCGCTGGCGCAGGGACGAACAGCGGCCCAGCGAGCTTCACTCTCCCTCCGAGAAAGAAAGCGAGCGAAAGTGGCAACTTCGTCAACCAACGGCGGGGATTTTTAGGCCTCGATCTATTCCCCGATAACCATGGCAACGACGCCTCAGAATCATACTTGCCATCGCTTTCTCTCTCGCTGGGGCAGCGAGGAGGGATGGGGTTACGATCCTTCAAAAAACTGGATCCTTTCCGGACACTTTCTGTCGAAAATTGACGCGGAATGCAAAATAATCCGGGGGATTATTGATCTAGGGCGCCGGACAAACAAGTCTTCCCAGAGCAGAAATCGCCCGTGTAACACGTCACGGGTCCCCACTAAGGAAAACCCAACCCAGTAGGTCTTCTGTTTACCTGGACCCAGGCATCTCTTCTCAACTTCATCAAAAACGGCGGCGAGAAGTTTAGGCCTTGATCTAACTCCCAGATCGCCATGGCAACAGCGCCTAACCTGCGAGCGGAGCTTTATGGGAATTGCAGTTCTTTGGCAAGAGCAATCTTTCTGGCCGCCACCAGAGAAACCGCGGGGCTTTGTTGTTTTTTTTGCATAGCCCGTAATCCTGCCTGCTCCCTCGCCCAAAGTTACTAACGTGCTATAAATCCCTCAGTTGTTACTACCGCACTGAGGGATTTGTAAAATGCGGGTCATTAAAAGCGTAGAATTTCAGATCGTTAGGGGAAAATGTTTCCATAACACGCGCTGCAGAAATGTAACTTCAATCAGAATCAAGCTGGAAGGGACCTTGAAGGTCTTCTAGTCCAACCCCCCTGCTCAAGCAGGAGACCCTATGCTATTTCAGAGTAGTGGCTGTCCAGTCTATTCTTAAAAACCTCCATTGATGAAGCAACCACACCTTCTCAAGGCAAGCTGATCCACTGGTTACTTGTCCTAATTGTTAGGAAGTTTCTCCTTAATTCCAGGTTGCTTCTCTTGTTTAGTTTCCATCCATTGTTTCTTGTCCTACCCTCTGGTGCTTTGGAAAATAAGTTCACTCCCCTCTTCTTTGTGACAGCCTCTCAAAAACTGGAATACTGCTGGAATAATACTGAAATATTGTGTGTTCTGCTTTCAGGATTATTCTACTTTACTAAATTACTAGACCTCTGAAAGTTGGTCAAGCAAGCCCCTCCCTAGAAACTTATACTGTACCTGGTTGTTTCTTGTGAGTTTTTAAAGTTTGCATAACACCGTGCAGTCTATCTGGAAGCAAGCCTTTTGTATTTATTTCCTCAAATGAACAGAGCCAATTCTTTTTGGTTTGAAACATTTCACTGCTTATCCAAGAAACTACATGGGCAAGCAGTGAAATGTTTCAATTTAAAAAAAAGGCCAAATGCTGGACAGTATGTTTTAAACGCTTCAAATAAGTAAAAGGGGAAGGAGCAATGAGAGCAAGAATACCTTTGACTAAATAATGCTCTAAAGCAGTGCTTCTCAAACTTGGCAACTTTAATGAACATCAACTCCCAGTATTTCCCAGCCTGATCATGAAATTGAAATCCACATATCTTAAAAGTTGCCAAGTTTCAAAAACGCTGTTCTAAAATATGGCGTACTATCTAACCCTGAATCTACATGACAAAATACAGACTTCTTCCTCATTTATTTTATTTGTTAAAATGGTTTACAGTTATACAAAAAGACCTTATACAAAACCATAACTAGATTAAATAAATATAAATATTCTCATATAAATTAACATTTTGTTAATTTTAAGAACAATTTGAAATAACAGTCATTAAAGTATTTCTTGATTAAGTTTATATAAATTGCATATATTTTCAGTTTTATTTTGGGATGGGGCCCATATTTAACATTTGAAGATAAACGTTATGTATGGCCAGTTGTACCAGTATACATATAGATAGGATGCATCTAGAGCAATATATAGGGACAGATGTACATTCAGATGTGCAATCCAGTTTAAATTTACAGCTTCCTACAGTAGTTAATGTTGCACACAGTAAGCTGTTTTGCATGCACAACTTTTACAGAGTCACAGTGAAAATAACGGTTGCAAACATGTCTCTTTTTAATAAAAATGTACAGTAAATAAAATATGATTATACATAGCCTCTATAAGGGTACCACTATTAATTTTACATGGAGACAGCAGCAAATATAGAGCTATGTTGGGCTCTTGCCCAAGTACCTTGGGGGGAAAAAAATTAAGGTGGTAGAATTTTATGCAGTTTTTATTTTCCAGCATGAAAATGGATCTGCTAATTAAATGTAAACTTGCTTTGGAAAATGCTGGTCCCTCTTCAAAAGTCTAAAAAGACTTCAAAAATAAATTTCCCAAAATTTGTCCTAATTAGCAGCGTAGTATGTCAAAACCCTACAGATACAGATTTGTAGAAATTTATTTATAGACGTGCTAGTTGGTTATGCAACTATATATTGTTTCTTTTAAACCGGTACTTTCTTTTTTAACAAAGGGGGACATTTTGCATAGGTCATGAACTGTGTGAAGTGAGAAATAGTTCCTAGGCTGTAATCATTTGTAGTATCCTAGAGCAGGGCTATCAAATTCCCGGCCCATGGGCTGGATGCGTCACATGCTAACCACGCCCATGCCCAGTTTAGCGAAGGGGAAAAAAGTCCCAATACATCATGTGATGCCACCATGATGACATGAGTTTGACACCCCTGCTCTAGAGAATACTTCCGTCATATCCCAAATAATTCCAGCAAGTAGTTAGATTGCATTGAAAGTATGGAAGTTGCGACTACCTATGTCAGTGGTTCTCAACCTTCCTAATGCCGCGACCCTTTAATACAGTTCCTCATGTTGTGGTGACCCCCAACCATAAAATTATGGCTCGGTTCCTAAGACCATCAAAAACATGTGTTTTCTGATGGTCTTAGGCGACCCTTGTGAAAGGGGTCACGACCCACAGTGGGTTGTGAACCACTGACCTATGGCATACCAGGGCAGGCTTAGCCACTAAAACACATTAAAAAAAAGTTTAGAGCAACCATGTGATTCTCTGCTCCACTGAATTCTTTAATAAAATCTATTAAAATTATTCTTTCTGTAAATTTTAAAATGGAAGAATAGCATGTTTTTGATGTATATTTATCAATATTCCGACACTGCATTCATAGATGAGAATATAAGTGAGTAAAACTTATTTTAATAAATAATAAACAATAGTGATAAATGGTTTTGTAAACTTGTACAAAATAAAGAGGTCTGTGAATTGCTTCAGGAGTCAATAATTAAATCAGTTCAGCCAGATGTATGTTGACTAGTAGATCTAGCATCCAGCTTTTTGAGTGACTGAAGTAGATTGGCAAAGATTTATTAATAGTGAAAACAAAAAAATCTCTTCCTTCCCTACCCTACAACTCTTCATCTAATTATCTGCTACACAAATGAAAAATGAAAACGGTAGTAATAATCAATAATGATTTTTTTGTATCAGATATCTTGAATTCAAAGTGTACTTTTTTGCGTCGTTGATTTAAACTGTTAATAATTGTACTGTTAAAAGTACTCGTACTGTTAACTAATATTAAACTACTCAGAGAGTTGTCTTTTGTTGAAACAGTATTGCTTATATATTCAATTAGAATTAATTCATGAGCAACTGGCAGCTGAACTGGCAGCAACACTGTTTAAAAAAAAACTAAAACTACCTTCATACATGTATGTTCATCACTAAATGATATAACATTATTCTAACTTGCATTTGTAACAATTTGTATTTTACTATGACCCATGATGGCGCAGTGGTTAGAGTACAGTACTGCAGACTACTTCTGCTACCTGCCGGATGCCTGCAACTTGGCAGTTCAAATCTCAACATGGCTCAAGGTTGACTCAGACTTCCATCCTTCCCAGGTGGGTAAAATGAGAACCCAGATTGTTAGAGGCAATATGCTGACTCTGTAAACTGCTTAGAGAGTAAAGTACTGTAAAATGGTATATAAGCCTATAACCAAAATTTCTATCCTGAGAAGTTGCAATCCAATAAAGGAGAGCAGAAGGAAAAAATGGTGGATAGAGATCTGTTTAAAAGTACCAGAATGAAAAGATAAGATTTTTATGAAGTTTTATCACATTTTTAAGTGCTGAACAGTTTTCTCAATAAGTAGTTTATAGAAGGTTATGTCTTGATCAATTATGATTGAAAGCACACATCTTTATGACGGAGCACTCTTTCACCCTAAATGAGTTATTGTATACAAACTATATTCATATATCATTCCAAGATGTAATTACTTGTTTTTAGTTTAAAGTGATATGCAAATAGGATCAGTGAATAAACCATCAACTTGTTTTAGAGAAGTAAACTACAGATTGAAACAACTATTGCTGTTGGCTTAATCATTACAACTATGAGTCACGGAAGGTTTCCCGCAACCTGGGTCATTCCTAGTATGTTTTCTGCCTTGCCAAACTCTTAACTTATCAACATAGATCTAATAAAAGTGCAGTTAAATGAGAAGAAACAATCTATAACCTGGTGAAAGAATTATAATTACTATACTCATTGCAAGAATTATGTCATATTATACAAGAGACAGTATAGCATGATATGTGGATGCAGTCATATTTTTAAAAAGTGCTAAGTCTAGGAATGATTTAGAAAAAAGTTTAGAAGAAAAGGAGGAAAGCAGAGGTTTTGTATGAATCACTGTATTTAAAGATTATTATTATTTCTCAAATCTTTACATTATTATTTCTCCAACTTCTGATTATTTTTGTTACCCAATTCAGTGTTTATTTACAATAATTCTATTTAGATACACACACACACAATGTGTATGTATGTATGTATGTATGTATGTATGTATGTATGTATTGTGTATTGCATTATATATATATATATATGTGTGTGTGTGTATGTATGTATGTATTTGTTTTCTTAAGTTTTCGCGGGTACTTACATGTATGGCATTCAGCTTTGTTCGGGTATTTTCCCACGTCATAGTAGTTGTGCTTTTAAAGTTGTAGCAAATTTTCGGCAGAATCTCATCTGCCATCATCAGGCTTCTGATTGTGTCCGTCTGTGAGTCAGGCCCCCACAGTTGTTTAAGTTTTAAATTTGGGGCAGCCTATTGCTGTGCCAGAATGGTTTTTTCTTCATCCTGATTGGTTGGGAATCTAGGTCTGTGTTTATTGGTCTTGGAGTTTGCTGTGTTCTGCTTGACTGGTGTTTCTAATATCTTCTGTTTAGTGGCTCTTTTTGTGTCTTGATTGGTTGGCAACATTGTGTTCCTTTATTGGAGGCCTTTTGTGCAGCTTGGCTCCGGGTAAATGGACGGCTATCATTTGTTAGGAAGCTAGGGTTCATCTGGGTGCCTGGTTGGGGTGTATATATATGGTATTCAGCTTTGTTCAGGTATTTTCCCACATCAATACCTGAACAAAGCTGAATACCATACATGTAAGTACCCACGAAAACTTAAGAAAACAAATATATACACACATACACACACACATACACACACACACTGCTCAAAAAAAATAAAGGGAACACAAAAATAAGACATCCTAGATCTGAATGAATGAAATATTCTTATTAAATACTTTGTTCATTACATAGTTGAATGTGCTGACAACAAAATCACACAAAAATTATCAGTGGAAATCAAATTTAGCAACCCATGGAGGTCTGGATTTGGAGTTACACTCAAAATTAAAGTGGAAAAAAACACTACAGGCTGATCCAACTTTGATGTAATGTCCTTAAAACAAGTCAAAATGAGGCTCAGTAGTGTGTGTGGCCTCCACGTGCCTGTATGACCTCCCTACAACGCCTGGGCATGCTCCTGACGAGGTGGCAGAAGGTCTCCTGAGGGATCTCCTCCCACACCTGGACTAAAGCATCCCCCAATTCCTGAACAGTCTGTGGTGCAATGTGGCATTGGTGGATGGAGCGAGACATGATGCCCCAGATGCGCTCAATGGGATTCAGGTCTGGGGAACGGGCGGGCCAGTCCATAGCATCAATGCCTTCATCTTGCAGGAACTACTGACACACTACAGCCACATGAGGTCTAGCATTGTCGTGCATTAGGAGGAACCCAGGGCCAACCGCACCAGCATATGGTCTCACAAGGGGTCTGAGGATCTCATCTCAGTACCTAATGGCAGTCAGGCTACCTCTGGCGAGCACATGGAGGGCTGTGCAGCCCCCTAAAGAAATGCCACCCCACACCATTACTGACCCACTGCCAAACCGGTCATGCTGGAGGATGTTGCAGGCAGCAGAACGTTCTCCACGGCGCCTCCAGACCCTGTCATGTCTGTCACATGTGCTCAGTGTGAACCTGCTTTCATCTGTGAAGAGCACAGGGCACCAGTGGTGAATTTGCCAGTCTTGGTGTTCTCTTGCAAATGCCAAACGTCCTGCATGGGGTCGGGCTGTAAGCACAACCCCCACCTGTGGACATCGGGCCCTCATACCACCTCATGGAGTCTGTTTCTGACCGTTTGAGCAGCTACATGCACATTTGTGGCCCGCTGAAGGTCATTTTGCAGGGTTCTGGCAGTGCTCCTCCTGTCCCTTCTTGCACAAAGGCGGTGGTAGCGATCCTGATGCTGGGTTGTTGCCCTCCTACGGCCTCCTCCATGTCTCCTGATGTACTGGCCTGTCTCCTGGTAGCGCCTCCATGCTCTGGACACTACGCTGACAGACACAGCAAACCTTCTTGCCACAGCTCGCATTGATGTGC
Source organism: Notechis scutatus (assembly GCF_049901735.1). Lineage (NCBI taxonomy): Eukaryota > Metazoa > Chordata > Lepidosauria > Squamata > Elapidae > Notechis > Notechis scutatus. The sequence continues at coordinate 45,490,259 of NC_142009.1, forward strand.
CATCCTGGATGAGCTGCACTACCTGAGCCACTTGTGTGGGTTGTAGACTCCATCTTATGGTACCACTAGAGTGAAAGCACCGCCAGCATTCAAAAGTGACCAAACCATCATCAGCCAGAAAGCGTAGGAACTGAGAAGTGGTCTGTGGTCACCACCTGCAGAACCACTCCTTTATTGGGGATGTCTTGCTAACTGCCTATGCTTTCCACCTGTTGTCTATTCATTTGCACAACAGCATGTGAAATTGATTGTCAATCAGTGTTGCTACCTAAGTGGACAGTATGATTCACAGAAATGTGATTGACTTGGAGTTACATTGTGTTGTTTTGAGCAGTGTGTATATGTATGTATGTATATATATATATGGTATTCAGCTTTGTTCGAGTATTTTCCCACGTCGTTATAGTTGTGCTTTTAAAAGCACAACTATAATGATGTGGGAAAATACCCAAACAAAGCTGAATACCATACATGTATGTACCCGCAAAAACTTAAGAAAACACACACACACACACACATATATATATATTCTTAAGTTTATATATATATATATGTGTGTGTGTGTTGTGTGTGTGTGTGTGTGTATACATACACACACACACACACACACACACACACACATATATAAAATATAATATAATATGTTCTAATAATTATGAAAAAAGTGCAATTTCTCGTGTACCATAACTTTCAGCTTGAGTAGGACTATTACTTCCAGGGTGCAAAAATCTAGATAGCTACCAAGGCAAAAAGATCATTCTTCTATATTTTTACTGTCATCCAGGGATCATCTGAATTTTTACAGTTCACATCGGAGAATCCCAAGCTTGGTAGAAGAATAAACGTGCAAGAGATATTGTTAATTTCTAATTTACAACAGACTGTCCTTTCAAAATAGTAACCTAAATTTACCCTCACTATTCATAGATACTTGAACTTTTCATAATAAAGTAGGTCCTTTGGTTGGTCTGTTTTGCAGTAAAAATGAATGACATTCGACATCATTAGATTTTGGACTTCTTGACTGTGGAGCAGAACATTCATGAACTGTCTTCTTTTGTTGATGAAAATTGTTAATATAGCTGGCAATAAGTAGAGTAATCTCAAGGATCTGAAAACAAAATGCATGCAGTTAATAGTAATGATACATTTAGAACACATTTAATAGATTTTAATTGTCTAATTGGACTAATTTTCTATTTGGACTGAATGGGAGGCAAAAAGTAGAGTGTGTCTAAAAATTCCAATTCAAAATTTTCTCCAATGCATCATTAATATTGTTGTCAAAGTGTGTCCATCAATCAAAGGATATGGAGGAGATTTGATTCCTTTGTATCAGTTTATGATATCAGCTTTTCTTGTTGAAAATGCCTTTACCAGTGGTAGGATTCAAATTTTTTACTACCGGTTCTGTGGGCGTGGCTTGGTGGGTGTGGCAGGGAAGGAGACTGTAAAATCTCCAGTCAGGGGTAGTATTTGCCGGTTATCTGAACTATTCAAAATTTCCGCTACTGGTTCTCCAGAACTGGTCAGAACCTCTGGGCCTCCACTCATTTGGAAAACATGCTTCTAGCATTTTGAAAATAATACTCCAATAAAGATCAGGAAACACTCTTATAGGTCAACAAGATTTTTCAACAAATACCGTAAGGGAGAAGACCACTCAGAATCTGACTGTTTGAGGATATTTTCCTAAAGATTCTTGATTCTCTTTTCTCTCTTCTCATTTTACTTCATATATTGCTTTCATAACAATTGTAGCAATCACTAAATACACATTTATTAAAAGGCAGTCCTGCGTCCTTCCACTTACCTTTTCATTTTGTTTAAATTTAAGCAAAGTATTAGTTACAGCCATCTAAATACCTGAGAACCATCTGGAAACAAGAGACATTCTTGAAAATAAAAATTGTGCTAATCCTTTGGTTTGAACCATGCCAATCTTATATGTTAGATGAAAAGCATTTTGAAAAACAAAGCTTAAAAGTCAATTAAGCAGGGAGATTTCTATGAGTGTTAGTTGTCTACTTTTGTTCTATATATGCAATGTCATTTAAAGCTGGTAAACAATTTTGTTTAATATACTAACCTTTGGTTTGGCAAAAGTAAACAAGAGTTTTTCAGTATGCTTCTCTTCTGTACTCATGTTGTTTACCACCAGCATAAAGTCTTCTTGAAACCCTCCAAAGGTCACTAGGTTCTTATACAAATATGTCAGTATTAACCGCTTAGAAGTGCAAAAGAAATGATGTTCCATAAAAGAGAGGGAAAAGAAATAGAGAGAGAAAATAATGTCTATTTATTTTAGAGACATGGCTTTGAATTCAGGAATTACGTAATTTTTAGAATGATTTATAAGGGAATGTTTCATTTCAGTAATAATCTATCAGGACTGCATTCTAAACCTTTGTTACTAAAGTGACCGACACAGAATCAATTCAACCAAAATACTCTGCAGCATGCTCACTACATATTATACCCATCACACATAGCCATCAAATACATTCACAGTCATAATGTTTATTGAATTATATGTACCGGTGGATTGGATCCTGACTTAATTATACTTCAAAAATATCCTACAAATCAGAGGGACCATATCTAATTAAATTAAGCCCTTTTGATTTTAATTATCTATATTAAATATGATTAACTCTGGATCCATTCCAATGTGATTTTTTAGAACAAATATTTGGCATTATGGTCTAAGACAGTGGTTCTCAAGCTTGGTCAGTCCACTGCCCGCTTGGTGCTACAAACTCATCCTCAGTGCCCCCCACCCAGAGGTGGGATTCAAATTTCTGTGGGAGTGGTCTAATTTGAGGGTGTGGCTTGGCCACGTGACTGGGTAGGCGTGGCTTGCTGGTCCTGTGACTGGGTGGGTGTGGCTTGCTGGTCACATGACTGGCTGGCGTAGCTTGCTGGCTGGGCATGGCTTGCTGGTCACATGACTGGGTAGGTGTAGTTTGGTGGTCATGTGACTTGGTGGGCATGGCCAGGTGACTGGCAAACAAGTGATCCTCACTTAATGGCCGGTTGTTTAGCAAGTGTTCTAATTTATGACTGGCCTCTCCAGAGATACTTGACCTGTTTTTGGAGTTTTGACAGCCATGCACACACACATACTCCTTTCTAACCCTGCTGGAGCAGGTCATTGGACTAGAATCGGCAAAGCATCTCTGATTAGATTCTAGTAGTGAATAAAATCTAATCAGAGATGCTTTGCCGATTCTTGATTTTTTATAAATCTCTTTATTTTATATGCTGAATTGCATTGACGTGTGTGTCCCTTCTTGTGCACAACCCAGAAGCTTTTGTAATTCTTTGCAGCAAAAATTACCAACCTCTGGCTTTGCTCTACTTTTCAAACATGCTGCCACTGCTGTGTTCTAAGTGCCGGCCCCGCAGGTCCACCCCATTGAGCCCACTGCACTGGAGGGACCTGCCCAAGCAAGTCAAGTCAATGGGGTGAGCCTGAGAGAGGGAAAGAGAGGGAGAGAGAAAAGAGAGAGAGAGAGAGAAAGAGAAAGGGGAAAGAAAGAAAAAAGGGACAAAGAAAGAGGGGGGATGGAAGGAAGGGACAGAAAGAAAAAGAAATAAAGGAGGAAGGGAGGAGAAAGATAATGAGATATCTATTCTAGTCCAATCACCTGCTCCAGCAGGGTTAGAAGGGAGAGTTCTCCTTGTAATTTACCAGTACATTTTGGTTTTGCCTTCTTCAGAATTGGCACTGTAATACATTGGGGAAAAGTAATTTTTAGGGTGGAGATCTGGTCCAATGGATCCTGTTTAAAGCCTCAACAAAATGTGAGAGCTTCCTGATAGTCTTGACCATGTTTCGTCCACAAAACCTTTAATAGAAGCCAAAGATGTTTCAATGTGCTGGCAAAGATGTTTCAATGTGGAAAAGGGCCTCAGTCTAAACTAGGCCTCATTTCAATCTGATGCATCAGGTCTCTCTCTCTCTCTTTCTCTCTCTTCTCCCCCTCCCTCCCTCCCAGACTGGCTTTGCTCTACTTTCCCAATGTGCCTGCGGGGCTGGCTCTTCGAACATGTGTGTATGTATGTGTGTGTGTATGTATGTATGTATTTGTTTTCTTAAGTTTTCGCGGGTACTTACATGTATGCTATCCAGCTTTGTTCGGGTATTTTCCCACGTCATTACAGTTGTGCTTTTAAAGTTGTAGCAACGTTTCGACAGAATCTCATCTGCCATCATCAGGCTTCTGTATTGTGTTCGTCTGTGAGTCAGACTTTCACAGCCGTTTCAGTTTTAAATTTGGGGCTAGCCTGGCACAGCAGTAGGCTGGGCCCAAATTTAAACCTGAAAAGTGGTCTGACTACAGAGCTCAGCATAATGTGATGAAGTCTGACTTCTAACAGCACAACTATAATGACATGGGAAGCCTGATGAATACCATGTGCATGATGAGTATATATAGAGAGAGAACAGGTAGGTAGGCAGGCAGAAAAGACCTTTGGATGAATGACATGAGTGAACGTAAGCTTTAGATTACCATGTATGTATGTATGTATATATATATAGAGAGAGACAGGTAGGTAGGCAGGCAGACAGACCTTTTGGATGAATGTATGGATAGTTAGGTAGGAAGGTAGATTGGTAGATAGGTAGGTAGATAGATCTATATTGGTAGATAGGTAGGTAGACAGAAAGACAGGCAGGCAGGCAGGTAGGCAAGCAGGTAGGCAGGCAGACACGCAGACCTTTTGGTCGGGATGGATGGACGGACAGACAGAAAGAATGTGACAGCGGCGGCATTTTGGGAAAGTAGAGCAAAGCCAGAGTGGGAATTGAAGTCCACACGTTGCCAAGGTTGAGAAACATGGGCTGAATATATCAATCAGCCATTCTGGTTTTGAGTTTAGCATGCTGTTTGATTCTGGCTTATAAACCATGGCTAAGATCTTCCTGCTCCTTAATGCAGCTGCCCCTCTGCCCCTTCTCCAGCCCCCTACCCCAGTTCTTTCTTTGGCATCCAATTTTGCAATGCCAACCTCCCCAGGGCAGCGATGCGACCGACTTCACCCTCTTTGCTTCAACCCAAGGTCCACTTCCATCGGGCCAAGCAAGGAGAGGTACTCTGCACACGCTCAGAGACTCCCAACTTCGGGGAAGTGTTCCGACCATCTTTACGCTCCACCCGGGAGGAGGAATGGGTGCAGAATCAGCCCAGACCAGCGGAGGCGCAGAGAACGATCACTTGGAAACTAAGCAAGCAAACAAACAAGTGCAGGGCTCGATCGGAAGAACCGGGCTGCAGAGGGAGGCTAGGTTCTAGGTCTGGGATGGCCACGTAGAGCCGAACTAAACTGAACTATGCGCCTTGGAGAGCTGCAGCTGCACCCACCTGCATTCTGCGCGAAAGCCCAGCTGGCTGGAGAGGTGGAGGCTGTGTGGGCGCTGCACGCTCTCTTGTTCTCTGGGGAAGGAGGCCCTAACGCCGGACCACCCACCCTTTCCACTGCGCACATTGGGAGGGTTTGCTTTTGGGCCTTCTGGCGTGCCTCCACCACTTCCACCGGAGAGGGCAGCCTGAAAGCTAAGGTGCCCCCTTTCTACCACCTCCCACCTTTCTCTCCCACCCCCAGGCTTGGCAAAACTTACCGTGCGCGGGTTTCACATTTGAGGTGCCGGCTATGGAGCGATGAAACAATGGGCTGCGTAGCCGGCAATCAGTGACCCTGCGGGGCCGGTGCCTCGAACACCCCCCCCCTTGCCTCTTAGCGCCCCCCTAAGGCATCCCACCGCCCCCTGGGGGTGGTACCGCCCACTTTGGGAACCACTGGTCTAAGACATACTTTCTAGTAATAACTTTTTGTAATTGGGTGTGAGAATAACCTTGAAGAATAGGAGGAAGAGCTATAGCCAAAACAATGGTTAGATAAGAACAATCTTTGTCCAAAGCAGAAATGTAATTTGAGAAAACATCACAGACTTAACCCTGAGTTCTCTGTAGGATAAAGGGAGGTGGGTGGTCACATTCATACTTGCAAGATATTGTAATACTGTATATAATAGCATTCATATATTAAGATTCCTTGTCTGGTCTACCGCAAAGGACTGACAACAATATTGCAAGTCTGAATATACTGTATCTCCTTTACAGGTGAAACTCGAAAAATTAGAATATCATGCAAAAGTTCATTTATTTCAGTAATGCAACTTAAAAGGTGAAACTAATATATGGGATAGACTCATTACATGCAAAGCAACATAGTTCAAGCTGTGATTTGTCATAATTGAGATGATTATGGCTTACAGCTCATGAAAACCCCAAATCCACAATCTCAGAAAATTAGAATATTACATACAATCAATAAAACAAGGATTGTACATAGAACAATATCGGACCTCTGAAATGTATAAGCATGCATATGTACTCAGTACTTAGTCTGGGCCCCTTTTGCAGCAATTACTGCCTCAATGCGGTGTGGCATGGAAGCTATCAATCTGTGGCACGGCTGAGGTGTTATGGAAGACCAGGATGCTTCAATAGCGGCCTTCAGCTCTTCTGCATTGTTCAGTCTCATGTCTCACATATTTCTCTTAGCAATGCCCCATAGATTCTCTATGGGGTTCAGGTCAGGCGAGTTTGCTGGCCAATCAAGCCCAGTAATCCCACAGTCATTTTGGTGCTTTTGGCAGTGTGGACAGGTGCCAAGTCCTGCTGGAAAATGAAGTCAGCATCCCCATAAAGCTCGTCTGCGGAAGGAAGCATGAAGTGCTCCAAAATCTCCTGGTAGACGGCTGCATTGACTCTGGATTTAATGAAGCACAGTAGACCAACACCAGCAGATGACATGGCTCCCCAAATCAACACAGACTGTGGAAACTTCACACTGGACTTCAAGCATCTTGCAGTGTGTGCCTCTCCATTCTTCCTCCAGACTCTGTGTCCTTGGTTTCCAAATGAGATGCAAAAGTTGCTCTCATCAGAAAAGAGGACTTTGGACCACTGAGCAACAGACCAGTTCTTTTTTTCTTTAGCCCAGGTAAGACGCTTCTGACGTTGTTTGTTGTTCAGGAGCGGCTTGACAAGAGGAATACAACATTTGAAGCCCATGACCAGGTCCATGTGTGGTGGCTCTTGATGCACTGACTCCAGCCTCAGTCCACTCCTTGTGAAAGTCCCCAACACTTTTGAATGGCTTTTTCCTGACAATCCTCTCCAGGCTGCAGTCATCCCTGCTGCTTGTGCACCTTTTTCTTCCACACTTTTCCCTTCCACATAACTTTCTATTTATGTGCTTTGATACAGCACTTTGGGAACATCCAACTTCTTTTGCAATTACCTTTTGAGGCTTTCCCTCCTTATGGAGGGTGTCAATTATGGTTTTCTGCACAACTGTCAGGTCAGCAGTCTTTCCCATGATTGTGCTTCCTACTGAACCAGACTGAGAGACCATTTAAAGGCTCAGGAACCCTTTGCAGGTGTTGTGGCTTAATTAGCTGATTAGAGTGGGACACTTTGAGCCTAGAATATTGAACCTTTTCATAATATTCTAATTTTCTGAGATTGTGGATTTGGGGTTTTCATGAGCTGTAAGCCATAATCATCTCAATTATGACAAATCACGGTTTGAACTATCTTGCTTTGCATGTAATGCGTCTATCTCATATATTAGGTTCACCTTTTAAGTTGCATTACTGAAATAAATGAACTTTTGCACGATATTCTAATTTTTTGAGTTTCACCTGTATACTAAAAATTGTAATTGACGTATTACTACTAGTTAAAAAGTAAATTTTCAAGAATATTTTCTAAAAGTGAGAATCTAAATGAACAAGAACCACTTGTACAGGCTGCTTTCTTTAGCACATAGTTATAAGTGTGCTGAATTCTGATTTTATATAAGCTGGTCTAATACTATAAATAACCTTTGCAGGTATGTATGAAGTATTCAAACTATTTTCTCCTTACCATGCAGTCGTATTCAAGAATGTTAATACCATTTTCAGAAATAGCAAGCCAAATCAATCTGCTCTCTGGTGTGGATGCTGTCAAAAGCTGGAAACAAACAAAACAACAACAACAAAATGAATATACATATAGTACCTAACTGTAGTTATGACATTATTTTCAATAATGAACTGTTCTACATTTTTAATTAATAACTGAAATAATGAACAATTCCATAAAAAGAAACTATCTGAAGGTAAGCAAAGAAAGTATATTGGTGTTTCCTGTGGAAACATAATATTAGAGAGTTGGTGGGTTCAATTGGATGTATTCAGGCAGAGACTAGACAATCACTTGTAATGAATTGTCAAATTTGGATTCTTGCCTCAGTAACCTTAATGGCTTATTCCAACTGTGCTTTTATGATAACCAGATTGTCCTGCATTTGGACTATTTATGCTCAAACATCAAATGATATCAAAACAATTAGGTTCTTGACTTTTTATGTTCTACTCTAATCACATCAATGCACTATTATTTACACACACACATACACACACACGATGATGATTAGAGTAGAACATAAAAAGTCAAGAACCTAATTATTTAAAATAAAATTTATATAGTGCAGGTAAGAAAGCCAGTACGGTGTAGTGATTTAGAAGCAGTCCAGAAACTGGGAAACTATGGCTTCCACTCCCATTTTAGGTACAAAGATAATTGAGTGACATTTGGCCCGTTACTCTCTTAGCTGTAGGAAGGAAGAAATGGCAAACCTCTTCTGAAAAACCTTGCTAAGAAAACTGGAGAATTGAGTAGATAATGCAGGATGCAATCAGTTTTGTCTATAGCTATATCACTGGGCTGCCTTAGAAGATCGTGGGAGCAATTGTATTCTACACTGGTTAGATTGAGCTTTGCAGTTAAATATTTTTCCTAAAATAATGGTGGACTCACCCTCACTGGAAGTTTACAATTGTGGATAGCCATTCCTGAATTGATTAAAGTGTTGATCATGATCCTTACCAGTTGAATATTTCCTGCTCCATTCATTCAATACATTTATAAAATCCACATAAGATATTAATTACTAAATGCTTTAATTATTTTTAATGGCAAGGGTAGAAAGTGCAAGGAAACATGTACAGGCAAAGATTTTTTTTCTGGTAAAGAAGAAAGTGAAAAAAAATTTCTCTCACTTTTGCTGCAAACAGCTTGGCCCCAAAGAGAGGCCACTTCCGTACCACAGCAAGATAAATGCGCACACAATCTACAGCAGTATGCCCACGAAGAGCCATCCATTTGGTTGATAATCTCTGGTACAGCTGTCTTTTAACATGAAGCATAAGGGGGAAAATGCAAAATAAAACAAATGGGATAAAATGAATTATTTGACATTAAATGAAGCACAATATATGTATATACAGTGTCTATGTTTATGTCTATATATACATATAATGAGGTAGCATCATTCTGTAACTTTAAATTTTGGATTTAGTTAATGTGATATGAGATAATTTCCAGCTTACTGGCCATAGAAATGAAAAAGATATGTGTATGATGAGAAAATGGAGCAGATGTCACATGTACAATGCTCTTTCAGTTTGCAATGTCCTACATTTTTTTCTTTTACCATTATATATTCTGAGATGTCAGGCCTCAACTACAACAATTATTATCATAAATATAAAAAATGAAACTACTGGTATTAAATATTAAAAACAATAGTGTACATTTAATTTGGGTGTTAATCATATGTGTTGAAATAATTTATCCAACTTTTTTAGTCTCTGTCTAAGAAATAAAAATTACTGCAACATTTAATGGGACCTTTATGTAGTTCTATTTGCAACTTTTTTAAAGATATAAATATTAGTAACGTACCTTAACTGTTCTTCTGAACAATTATCTCTGTATCTTTTGGGGTAAAATTTCTCTACAACTTGTTTTAAAGTTTGATTAAATTTTGACAGGGAAGTTACTTGACCTGCTGGAGTTGAAAAAGGTCTTTCAAAATCTCCTATTTCCACCTTGTGGATAAGCAACATAAGAAAAAAATAGTGAATGAAAAAGTATTACAAAAGCATCTTAACACCTCAGCATACTTAAGCATCTACAATCTAATATCTATAATGTAATGTGTATGTTCTCAGTATTTTTTAAATAATCCTAATAAATCTAATTGTTGTAAACTCCATGACTTATTTTTAGAAGCTGAAAGTTTTTCATCATTATTAAATGGGTTTCAAGTGCGTCACAAAAAGTTAATTTACGGCATGTTAATGTTCGCCTAACATATTTTTTTAATGTATACCTCTCATCTTTGCTAGAATTGACACATTCCCTAAACACTAAAAACTAACAAAAAAGTTAACAAAAGATATACATAAAGCATACTTTATAAAAAGCAAGGTGTCAATTTTAGAGTCTCTAGAATTGGATTAGCATATAAATTAGTAATAAATAAATATTAAATCATCCTATGCACTATGTGGGACTGGACAACCCTTATTATATGTAGCAAAGTTGGAAAATGCTGCTTAGTATTAACATTAAAACTTATCATTTGGAAAGATATTTAAAGATCAATTCACCAACATCACTGCTTTACTTTCACAATTTGGCTATTACCAGAAAATAAAATGTTGAATTTCACTGATTTGATAAGGCTTTGGTTCAGATAAAAAAAGAATTATTCCAAGCGTAAGACCTAACATTCCAGAACGTAAGAGTAACTGATTTATCTATGCTTTATATCATAAAAGAAATCTACATTAAAGGCAGACAGCTGGAAAATCACAAACATAATTACCTGGGCCAGAAGTGCTGCCAATTCTAGTGCCAGATCTTTATTTACAGGGAAGAACCCATTTATAATTTGATCATTTGTCTGATACATTAACAGTAGCTTTTCTCTTTCTGTCTCTCCCCGGATTTGTACTGAAAAATAAAGCCTGTAAAAGAAAACAGTGATATGTTAAATGCTGATAATCACATAGTATGTGCAGTATGTGCAGGGAATAAATTATAAGGTACTGAAATATATATAAAGTCAGTTCTAGTAATACACATTTTAAAGGCTACTAAAAAGAAGTCTGATCATTTGTAAACTGAATTCATGGAAAATTATGCCCTCTAGAAATATCAAAAGAGATAAATTTTAAGACTATGGTGACACAATGCAATGAAAAAAACCAATGATATTGAAACAGTGATATTCACAGAGGGTCTAGCTAAATGTCAGTATTATAAAACTTTTATAGGAAAAGAAAATATAAGGTAGCCATGCAGCGGGAAAATCACAAGAAATAAGGCAAGGAGATAAAAAAGACAAAGACAAGGCTAAGATAATAATCTGAATTTCCATTTCAGCAGGAAATCTCCTTTCTCAGAACACAAGAGCAGAAGATTGTACACAGGAGAACCAGTTTCTATTTGTTTCTCCTTGGTGCACTACCATCTCCTTGGTGCACTACAAGCTGCTTTCAATGTGGAAATGACCTTCTCTGATGGAATCCAATTAAGCCGGTACCTTTAGTTTCCTCTTTCTGAATTTTTGCACATTCTTATTAGGAGATATGCAAGCTAAGAAAGGAGGATTCTGGTGGATCTTCCTAGATCTTTTGACCTGTTTCTTCCCTTCTAGTTTTTCAAAGAGAAAAAGAGATAAGAGATCAGAAGGATAATGCACTTTGAACGTGCATCTTTTAACATTTTAATAACTAATGTTATTGCTGAAAGTCTGATCAAAGGCAGGTAAGCAGTCAAGAATCTTAAAAAGTAGTTTCATGCAGAAAAAAAGATATAAATCTATTCTAAAGTGTAAAGTTTTATAGTGATAGAAGACAAGAGAAGAAAGTCATTATTTTATACCTGTTTTTGTAAGTAAGCCTAACTGTTCTTGTGCCTTCACATTTTCCTGGATGCTGCTCTTTAGAGGCTTGCTCCCATCTAGAAATAATATCACAGATCTAGAAGGAAAGCCACGAAGAACATTTTTTTCCATGAGTTGCCCCATATTGTACATTTTGGTTAAAATTATTTTATTGTGCTGTTTGCTTAAACTTATTTTGGAATAAAGTAAGAACGAGGGGGAATTGTTTTACTGGCCCTTAACAATGTCATGCAAATCAGCTGTGACAGAGTATTACACTCATATTAGACTGAACATTTTTACAGTTATTCTTTTCAAATTATATTTTAATGAACTTTATGAAAACTAATTTATGAACAAACTTGAATAGAACAATATAAAAATCTTTACTATTTATTATACTACTTTATTTTGTTTGTATGTAGAAAAAAGTAACACATGAAACTATAGTTCCAATCTTAATTCTCTTATCTAAAAATAATATATATTTTATCATTAAAATAGTTGCTCACCTTGATGTTCCCTTGAAGACAATGTTCAATATCTTTGCCAGAAGGATCATCAGTAAATAGAGCAAATCCTGACTGTGCAGGTTTTCTCATTCCTGTATCCTGATTAAGTGTGTTCAAAAATTCTTCAACAGTGGTAGAAGCATCAAATCCAACAACCTGTGCAGATCACATAAATTTTACATCAATTAATTTTGCACCAAACTTGAATATTAGATTTTAAAGTAACAAGTATCATGCTGCAAATATGAAAGTAACATCTAGAGGACTGGATTCAGGGATGTTCTACCACCTAAGAAGTACATATATGGATCCAAATCAGACTGAAAACACAAATATATGATATAGACCTAAGGAAAATTGTACAAAATGTAAAAATAAAAATAAGGGTAGAGTCAAAGAGACATATTTTCCAAAATAGCACCAGCTGAGTCCTAGAATTACAATTACACGTATATGCTCATTGTAAAGTCATAGACAATGAAGTAATGAATAATACGATTCTGAGTCTACAGTAACTGAAAGGTATATTACATAGCCTATGGGCACTCACTTTCTCCTGTAGATATATATTGTATTTGCTTCTTATTGTACTTGCTTGGTTGCAAGCATTTATCTTGGCTAGATGAAATAATCAATGCTCTAATCTTCAGAAGAAAGAAATTATGTCTACTACAAGCACCACACACAATTACTAGAGCTAATTATATGCCTTCTGAAGGCCACACTAGCCTCCAAGGTGAGATTCAGAAACTTTCAATACCATAAAACAACTGCATATAACACCAAAGTCAGCATGAATAATTTATTATAAATTGCTGCAAATTGTTTTTCTAATTAAAAGGTATATTCATTTTATCTGGTCAATCTTTATTTATTGAATAAAAATGTGCACACATAAACATGCATTCAGATTGAAAATTATCTGTTTATCAATAAGGAGGCAATTAAACTTGTAATCTTTAAATATCTGTGGCATTTGTGATTTTAACTTCCCATTATAATTTTGCATCATTTTATGCTTAATTCTACCTGGTATATGCCATTCATGAAATGTACTGGAATACTAAAAGGCAAGGAGTGATGGTAGGGATTTCTTAGAAGTGTTGAAAGAATTTCCATTCTTGATGGTCTGGCTTCTCTGTCACCATTCTGCTGTGTTCGTTCTACACATCGTTGACAGTAAATTGCGTATTTTCCAAACTCAGTCCTGTAAACGCAAAGCTAGTCTTTATGGCTTCATATTTTAAAATGGATTTCAAATGGTCATGTTAATGTTTAAAAGAGTTTAATATGCCATAGTACAGATCTGTGGATTATATACATGAATTTAGATTTGATATACAGAGTTCCAGACTGGCATAAGGACACTCTCTATAAATACTTCGCAAATGTGTTGAAGAACTGTTTTTTTTAAAAAGCTATTAACTTATGTCTTTTAAGTTGTTTGCTTGCTGAAGCAATGGGAACAAGAATATCTTTTTTTAAAGTCAGATTGAAGCAGAAAAAAATGAGAACTGAGATAAAGTTTTGTTAGGAATTGAAAAGTCATAATAAATTTCTTTTTAGAAATCTGTGGTTTAAACTGAAGAATAACATAAAGGCTAGAAGGCAGAACAAGAGGTAGAGCTAAACTGGGAAATCTGTTAGTTCATAATGTTAACCAAAATATGAATTGAATATCTATAGCATTGGGCCCCCCTAAACTTTTGTACCTTAGGCCAGTGCCTACTTAGCCTTAGCCATAAGCTGGTTCTGCCTCAACAAGCCTACTTGGTTTCCAATTTGGAGCCCAAGTTGGACTTTAAATGTTAAAAAAAGAATGCTGAAGTGATAGCATTCAAGGTTATTTCACTGAGGTCACAATAATAATTGAACTGCTCTACGCAAAAATGTTTTATGTTTCTGTGTTACATTCCATTCCAATATTTCATTAATAAAAAGCAATTTTTTGATTTCAGTAATTTTATTTTTCATAAGGTATACCTGGAATCTGCATTCTTCTTCAAATGAAGTTTGATGAACCAAAGGAATGGGTGCTGTGGGAGGAAGAGTCCAACACAGAGTGCTAAAAGCTGCCAGGCCTAGTCAAGAAAGGAAAGCAGAATAATTGCCTCAAGTTTCTCCCAGGATCAAATTGTCTTCAAACAAAGCCTATGAAAATGATAGACACCAACCTCTGAGTATCCAGTTTAAAGACATTCGTTTTGTGTATACCGCAATTTTCGGTGTATGAGATGCACTTCCCACCCCCCCACCCCAAAAATGGGTGGAAATGTCTGTGCGTCTTATATAGCGAATGTTGCCAAAGCCCCGCCCATCCACTGGCCCCCACCCTTTGGTCAGTATAGCCTGATTAAGTACAAGCAGATGATTGTCAATTGGATCTGCCTCCCGATGATCAGCTGTTTCAGGTTGCAGGGATTGCCATCACCTATTGCTGCCTCCATGTACCCCAGTTTTGGCCCATTCCAATCCCCACTTCCTGAAACGGGCTGAAAATAGAGCGCACAGAGGCCGAAAACAGGGCACGCGGAGGCTGAAAACAGGATGCGGAGGCCGAAAATGGGGCACGTGGAGGCGGCAATAGGCTATGGAGATCCCTGCAGCCTGAAACAGCTGGTCTTCGGGAGGCCGATCGAACCGACAATCAGCTGCTCAGGCTATGCTAAAGCTGACCAGGCTGTTTGCTGCAAGAAGGCAAATTGCTGGGAGGCAGAGGCAGATTTTTGTTGTTGTTGTCCTCCCCCAAAACTAGGTGTGTCTTATACTTCGGAGTGTCTTATAGTCCAAAAAATACAATACTTTTGTAAGATTAGAGCAAAGATAACCAAAATTAGACAATAGACAGGAGAATACAATAGAGAGGAAAAGGAAAAATAGATACATAAAACTCAGATAATGCAAACTCCCAAGTCTAGTATTAGAAATATGATATGTATTTGTTTTATCAGTTGGTTTGACAATACAAAACTATTTGTTATAATTCATCACAGATTTCCATTTGTGGAAATTTTTTCAAATGAATGTAATATATGTTGAATTAATGTAGCAAAACAATTTTTAAATGGCAATATTGCATTCACACAATACATTTTTGCCCAGTTCATTTTGCTATTTCATAGGTTTTCTATACTTCAGCTTAATGACAGATAATAGAGAAAAACAGTATATAACAACTGGGAAGGAAAATGACATTAAGGAATTATCTGGCATTAAACATTGTTGGAAATGAAATAAGGTTAGTTGCTATTTAAGAGAAGTGATACAATTAAGAAAATAAAAATAGACTATTTTTATCATATTCTGATGTATATTTTAGTGTTTTTATTGCACACACTTTTATTTAAAAAACCTATACCATCCATCCTCAGTATAGGAGTGGCAGATATTTGTTCTAGTATCAGGGGTGGGATTCTACTGGTTCTGTCTGGTTCTATAGAACCCCTTTGTTAACTTTCTAAGCAGTTCAGAGAACCGGTAGTTAGAAGCAATCTCCTTTTGTTTTTTTCCACCCTTATTACATTCTTGCCAGTACGCCTAGACTTCCTGTCTCCGGAGCTTCTGGGGCTTGACTTTCTTAAAGGGGAAGGCTTATTTTAACATTTTTACACTCCTGTTGGGAGGAAATACTTCCCTGGACAATCAGCACTTTGAAGAAATAATTGAATAATGAAGCAAAGCTTTTAGTGACAGGGAACCAAGATGAGTGACATTCAGCAAGGCTTCTTGGCTAGCTAGAAAGATTGACATTCAAATGTGAGTTTACATATCCTTTCTGAATTTTGGTCTAAAACTGATTTTTGGTGAAGGTTAATTCTGTGCTTGGTGACGTTTAATCCTGTGTTTATTGATGGGATAATTTTCCCTATTCAGCTTCAACAAAGCAACAGCTACTGTTGTGATTTAATTATTTGTATTGTGTTTGAATTTTTTCCTGCCTCATGGTTTCTTTTTCTATCTGGGGAGGGGGTCTTCCTTCACTGCTTTAATACTATCTGGCACTGTCCTTTTGGGGTATACTTCCAAGAGGCAGGATGCAAGCTTGGCACTGATTGTTTTTACTGCCTTTCTGGCGGGCTTGCGACCTTTCCTTAAATCTGGATGATTTCCTTAGGATATCTTGTGAGGTGAGTGAAACTAGCTGGTATCTTTAAGTGGTGCAAATGGATCTAAGGATTGCTTTTCCCAAGTGTGCTTTTTCTGGAGACCTTAAATGACCTCTCTGCTAAAGGGTTTCACTTTATGAGCAAGAGTTAGCTGCTTGATAGCTCACTGCATTTTAACTATTTTCATTCCTCAAGGTGCTCTGGCACCCTGCCTGATTTGTAACTCCGGCTTGCAGGTACTTTTAATCTAATGATTGGTATTTAGGGCAGCTTTTTGCAAGCAAAGAAGCTTTTTGTATTTTTGTACAGGTAAGCCTTGACTTACAACAGACGATTCAAAGTTACAATGGCACTGAAAAAAGTGACTTATGACCATTTTTCACACTTATGACCGTTGCAGCATCCACACTGTCATGAGAGGCCAGGTGAGTAGAAGTGCCCCTTGACATGAGTGATGTCGAGTTGGTCATGCCCACCCAGTCACATGACCACCAAGCCACGCCCACCAACCAAGCCATGCCCACCAACTAAGCCACGCCCACAGAACTGGTTGTTAAAAAATTGAATCCCACCCCGTCTAGTATGTTTAGCACCTGAACTGGTCCTATCTGATTTGGTGGCTGTCGTCTTCTTGTTTGCTTTATCAACTGACAACAGATTTCATTCTGAAGCTCTGGATGTGTGAGACAGACTTGCAATGCACTTTGGGCCAAAGACACATGGTAGTCAATAGCAGGGGAATCCACAGCAGCATTGATAAACAATTGGCACGTCTAGAAAAAAATATAACACAGATGAAGTTCATTTGTGTATTTTTAAGTTTCAAAGTGCTACATCAACTCTGATTTCCTCACATTAAGAAACCAATTATTCAACACTTATTCAACACTTTGAATAACAAATCCATATCAGTGGTAGATAACAAATACCTACTGGATAGAAACGAACATTGAGTTCCTTGTCTTTTATGGTCATGGTGCTACCCTTTCTTTTTATTCTCACCAGACTCAGAGAATGATAAGAAATGGTGAGGAAACAAATCCATTTCTACTGGTTCAACTAAGATAAGTTGCTATTTAGCTCCTCACTTCCTTGGATCATACAATTATCTTATGCAATGTTATCATATTTGTTCATCGAATTATATTATCTCTCCTGATTGACAGTGACTGAGGTTTTTCACATTATTACTTCCTAATCTATTTGTCACAAATATAATAACTGAAATACACTCTTATTAAATATGGATTAGATTCCCTTCATAATAAGGGAGACAGTTTGGTATAGTGGTTAATGGTGCTGGCCTAAAAATGGCACGTCTAGTGAATTCTAGTTCTATCTTAAGCATGAAAGCTGTTGGGCCAGTCACTCTCTCAGCCTGTCTCTGCCCCCCCCCCCCGCCCGCCCGCCCACATGGTGGTGGTTGTGAGGCAATAGAGGAAGAGGAAAGAGTATTATGAATGTTTGCCACCTTGAATTACTTATAAATAAAGGTGGGATAAAAAATAAAATAAACAAAATAAACCATATTCAGCAGTTGCATTAATTATAGTGTAGTCTGTAAATACTTATTCAAATTAAGTATAATACTTATTCAAAACTAAAGCTTGGCTTTTAGTAACTATCCTTTCACTGTCTTGAGTATGACAAATAATTGCCAAAAGAGAATTTCCTATGAGGACATGGAGCATTCTCACTTTGGAAAATTGTCAGACATTATCTTTAGAAATACAGGAATGATCAACTTTCAGCATTTAAAAGCCAGAGTTGAGTTTTATGGTGGAACTCTGAACCTTTCCTTAAAACGAATCTTCCCTTATGGAATTGCTAGTAAATGCATTCTGGACTGTTTCTTCAAAATGATTTAGATTTTTATAATTTAAGCTTCTTTACACATTTATCTTTTGATGTATTACACATCTAATATTTGCAAGACAGATTGCACTGTAACTTCCAATAAGTTAAAATTACCTAGTTTGATATTTTAATTATAAGTAAAGATATAAGAAAATGTTGGAAGCAAGGATTAAGGATTCTCTCTCTCTCTCTCTCTCCCTATCTGTCTATCTATCTATCTATCTATCTATCTATCTATCTATCTATCTATCTATCTATCTATCTATCTATCTATCTATCTATCTATCTATCTATCTATCTATCTATCTATCTATCTATCTTACAAGGAACCATTCTAGTCACAATTTACTATGATTAAACGGCTGAATATTTAAATAGGATATTTTAAGGGAAAAATCTGAAAAAGTTATTATTGAAAAGGAAATGTTGCATCGTGCTTACCTTGAATAATTTTATGGCTTCTGTTTGCAGTGCCTCTGATGGAAGGGTTGTAAGAGGAGAAATAATTCCATCTTTGCTATGACACAGAGTGGGATGCCTCCAGATTTGAGAAGCTGGAAATTAAAAAGGGAGCCAGAACAAATTACCACACATGCCAATGTACTACTTAAAAGTCCTCAGTAAAAATATAATAGCAGATTGATCTAATAAAGTATTCTGGCTCTAAACTTTGCAAAATCTTAAATTAAATAGTGTCATTTTGGTTTTATGCAAGTGACACAATTGCCTTAGAGAGGAATTTGGATTTTCTTTCTCTATGTCAATGCTAGAGAAGCTATAACAATGTTTTAGAGAAGCTGATCTCCTCCAACAGTGCTCCAAATTAATTAATATATAAATATATATTGAACTAAAAAATATCATAAGGTTTTAGGGATTCACCCTGGAATCTTGCAAGAGTTTAGGCAAGATTTTGTGTGAGAGAATGCTGTCATAATCTGCATGATTTACAATTTCATGGAATAATGACCATTTAAAAAAACTATAAGCACATACACCAAGATTAACTGGCTATAGATTATGAAGAACTGAATTAAGAAAATAACAAATTACTTGGGATATTATATGATAACATGCTTATGTGTTATGCAAATACATGCATAAACTTCAGCATTTTATGAAAATACTCATAGTCCAGCATTATATCAATACAGACTATTCTGAAACACACAAAAATAATTTCCATGTTTTTTGTCATATTATTTCATTACAACACTGTTTAATACTTTATATTTCGTGCAAGTGAGTACTGCCCACAAAAACATATCTACTTATTTGGATTGCAAAGTAGATAAAACTTCAATATGCACTTTAAAGTTCCAGGGAGCAATATATCACTCCTACTGAAAATGTTAATGTGCTCCTGCTGCATTCCTGTCTAGTAAATATCATGATGCTACTGACAATGTCAAAAGTTTAAAGATTTGATTAGTTAATTGGCCTGTGGGTTGTCTACTAAGTCACACTATGACAGCTAATTTGAAACACAGTTTAAATAACCCTAATATGGCTATGTGAAAACTAAAAGTACTGACAGCATTCCATATATATATTGAGTATTCATTTAGAAATATTAGTTCACTGTTTCCACTGTTACTCTAATAAATGATTTATAGATGAGAATAATGCATTATTTTCCAATCTGCATGCATCTGAACAATTAGAGATCAAGAGTAAAGTTTGTTGAATTACCCAGATATATCAGTTTCTAGATGTAGCATTTTATGCTGTGCTATTTATAACATTCACAATAACTGAAAAATTAATATACTGTTACAAATACATATTTAGATATATCCCACATTCAAAGAAAAGTTAAGAAAATGACTGCACATGCAAGGGTGCAGGTAAAGAGAGTAAATTATGAAATAAATAACATGATACCACAATGCAAGTTCTATTCCTTTTCTGCATGTGCAATAGTGTCACATGCATATAGATAACAATGTGGAATTTGTATCACAATTTGATTCTATGGATTCTGAGATACCATCATGACAGCCATAGCTAAGAATTATACAGTTTGACAAAAATTCCATAGTCAAATTTGTTGCTTATAAGCTATATTGTGGAGACTTTGAACAGTATCCTTGTTATTTGTGATTTTAAAAAAATAGCTTATGTGGCTGTACACATTTTGCAACTGATTTTAAAAAGAGTTTTGAAAACTCATAGAAGTATTTCTCTGCTCTTCATTTAATCAGCCTAAAAATGATTCTGCTGCTTTAAGGAATCTGTTCACTCTTAAAGCAGCAGCCATAGTATATCCTGATAAATAAGTATTTAAATAAGCAGAAAAGATATTGGCTTACTGGGTTCTCCTTCAATATTTAACAGTTTGCAGACAAGCTGTTCAAACTCTGTCCCAACATTTATATTTGTGCTTCCAGCAGCAATGGTGAGATAATAAAGCCAAGTATCCTAGGAAATCAAGCATAATTTGTTTCATTTAAACTCTTTTAAAAATATATATATGAAAATATCTCTCTCTCACACTCCAAGTAGCAATTTAATTATCAACACTTAAGTATATGTATGTGGACAAAATATAAAATGGCAGAAGAAAGGAAATGTTAGATACAGATATATGCTTCAAATGCGTTGCTAATAATAAAAAAACAAAAAAATAATAATTTCAGAGACTTAAAAACTTATTGGTAAGTAATCACATCATTGTACATCTTCTGGACACATAACTTTTCAATGTACTTTATGGCATATTTTAGTCAATTATTCAAATACAAAAAAGTTTTAACACATTTTAAGATAATTTAGTAAGTTTACTAGTTCATCTCTGTTCAAATGTAAAATAAAACAGTTACAAAAAAGAACTTGTCATCCTCTGGTCATATATACCATCCCCAAGTATAAATTCTACTTCTACGTTAGTCAAAGTAGCTTAGTTATGAATTACACAAGCTATCTTCAGAAATGATAGTTTGGATGGCTTCTATCTTTCTGCAACTTTCAACTTCTTCCACCTAATGAAGGGAACCCACAATGCTCATTGAAAGTAATTCCGGCTATTGTAAATTATTATGCAGAATTATTCTAAATCTGTTAAGATCCATTTTATTTATTAGCTTTGTCCAGATATGACTTCACCCCTGAATATACAGGTTTTTAGTGTCGTGTCATCCCCCCAAGTAAGTGATGAAAGCTGGCTGCAAAATCTTGGGACAATGGAACATTTACTACCTTCTCATACTTGGATCCTATTAGAAGATATGTGGGTGCTTGTTCCTTAGGATGGATGACAATGGTAAAATGTGTTGATAATAAGCTGCGACCACTGGCTTCATAATCTTCATCTGAATCACAGGATCGATCAACTTCTTCAACTTTAGCTTCTAATAGTTTTATCTGGCCCAAAGGAAACTAGAAGTAAAGGCATTAATATTAGAACACAGCTATATTAAAATCTAGTTCATTAACCTTGCTATAACCAAGTTGAGCATATTTCTCATTCCATGACTGAAAGTAGAAAGACTTCATTGAAAACATGATTTGTATTTATCCTTCTTATTTTAGTTACAACTGTGCATAATTAATAGGATGAGGAAAGGATTAAGAAATGATGAATTTCTTTTTTTCAGTGTTCAGCTGGCAAAAGTGGTTGCATATATGTGTCCATGGCTCCATTTATTTATTTTTGTTTTGTTTTCACTCATCGTAGAGGAGTGAAACCAAGAAACGGAGGGGAAAATTAGCCTCTTCTTCCATTGGAGTCTATATGGCTCAGATTCCTATCTCTTACCTACCTAGAATCCAAGAGAAATTATGGCTGGCCAGTCACCACAAAATAGAGACTGGACTTCTACCTCCAGAAGCTAGTAAACCAATACATCTCTACTCTGCTATATATAAACAAGATAATTCTCTTTAGTTCCCCTATGGCACTCAGAAGAACACTGAGGATCATTGCTCAATATTTCAAGGAAGATCATTTAGAAAACATGATTATAAATCCAAAATCATGATCCTTGCCAGGTGATCAAACATACATTTATGGCATATAAATGGGAATACAATTGAGTAGCTCTTATAGCAGGATGTACTCTTGCAGGTATTGACTATATGAAGTTTCATGGATGCTTTGTAACCTCAAATGTTATTTTTTGAGGGAGGAGGAACTTACAGTAGATTGAAAACAAGAGAATCTGAATAAATGTCTGGATATATGTTCTTACACATATAGACTATGCATGTGTGCATGGGAATTTGTTTTAAACACACTTAAATATAAAGTACACAGTATACAGGACTAAAGGAAGTATCTGAAAAAACAGGATAAGAAATAACTTGATATAAAATCATGGCTCTAATAATTTCTTAAAATAAAAAAAAATACCTTGTCTTCATGGCTGCGGAAATAATATAAAGTTTTCCCAACTAATATACACCACACTGTTTTGGAATATCCATGTTTCACCTGCAAATGAAATGAAATATTTTATGCAGAAGGGCAAATGAAAAATTCTTTTTGTTATCAAGTATTATCAAATATAAATGGTGTAGCTGCACTTGAACATATAAGAAATAAGCTCCTTAGCCTCTTTCTGGATTCTTTTCCTGCCTAGACATGATTCAAACCAGTAGTTTTCAGTTCTATTCAGTTCTAGATTAATCTTCAGGCAAAGTTTTTTCTATGATAACCTGTGGAAACAAATGCTGGATTTGGAAGATACAGGACAGAAAGAGTACCAATGCACTTCACGTACTAGAGAATTTTTTAAGGGTATGATGGGCAGACAGGAAAACAAATAAATGCATCGGAGAATAAATTAAGCTGGTATTCTCATACATAGTATTAATGGCCAGACTTAATGACTATCATTTTGGAAACATCTTGTGGAGACCTAATTACCTTTAGAACTTTTCATGTTGAAAAAGTTGAAGCAAAAAAAAAAAAAAAAGGAGAATAGCCACTGCCAAGGTAGATGGATTTGATTAGAACCATATTTCTAAGAGATCTAAATTGAAGACAAACTATTCTGAAGAGATCTATCCATGTGGTCCTTAAGAATTACACCAACATGATAGTATTAAATTGATCAATGAATAGTTTACAGACCTGATGAAACCTAAGCAATCTAAATTTAATTATGGTCATTTGAAAATAGATAACTTTATTAATAGAGGCATTACATCAGCTCTTTTTAACAACTATAGTATACTTTTTCCAAGTTCAAATGAAATGGCAAAAAGCTTCTGAACATAGTTGCAACAGAAGAGGAAGAAAGAACATGGGAATTTAGGTTTCATGTTATACTTGGGGAGCCTTATAAAAAGGAGATTGTCATTACAATACTTTTTGATGTATTTTTTAAATTCTATCTCCTTGGTAATGTTTTACTCCTATTTTTTGCAAGTCTGCTTGGAACACAAAGAGGGATTTCAAGTACTAGGTTAATCTTAAAACTTTCCCAAAAACTGGCATTTTATTAGCTAACTTTTAAAACTAATTAAAGAGTAATAGCTAACTAAAAAGAGCAATGAATTCTTAATACCAAACCAATGGGTACTTTTCTCCAGAAATAAATAGCATGAGAAGTTTTCTTCATAAAGGCAGAAAAAGAAGCATTACATTTTGTACCCATGCTTGCTGATATTCCAATACCTAGCTGATATTATCTGCATTTTGAAAAGGTCCCCGATTAAATACAAAGACATATTAAATGTAGCCTCCAGAATGATCAGGAAAAATCTTAAGTATTCCAAACTTACCCAAATAGTAATGAAAAACAAAGCTAATCCCCAGCATTATGGGGATTGTTTATGTATCCATTTATTTAAAAAAAAAAAAACAATTTTACCATTTTCTGTATCAAAGTAATATTGTGAAACAGAATAGGAAAGTTATTACCACCAGAGGAGCCATATATAGTACTGTGGTTTCTGAATGTTCTACTCATAACATTTAAGAAATATAGGAACCAAAAATCCCTCACACACTGATAGCAAAGGACATAAATAAAATTAAATCCTGTAAGGCTTTGCTTCCCTAGCAAAAAATCCCCAAACAAACCCAAACCTGGTTTTTATAGTGCCCTCCTGCTCCCTTGACAGTAGTGAAACTTTAATGAGACATAGGCCTATAAAACCCTTTGGTTTTTTTAAAAAAAAAACACCCCCCCCATTTTTGGATTATTAATCTACCAAATTTAATAGTAATTTAGAATTTTTTTTGATGTAATTAATAAAATTAAAATACCCAGTTTTCTAAACTAAAACTCTTGAAACATAAAAACAAAATAGAAATATCAAGAAAAAAGTAAAGTTGTCTTTTACCTTAGTAAGCAAGCCTTTCACTGCTGGTTTAACATCTGGTTGAATAAAAAGTGGGCTTGCAGCTTGTACTTTAAGCACATTTTGTAATACTTTGATCCATTCTTCTAAGATGTTTGGGGAATCTGCAGTCATGTAATAAGTTCGTTTTTCTGTAGTCAGCTGAAGAGCAAGAGAAACAAAACACTTTGAATGAAGAGAACTGGTACGCCCCTGATTGGTAACAATAGAAAACATTATAATAAATGTAGTCTGAAATGAAGGTTTTTAACGAAATCTTTGATGGGAATTCAAGGTGATATTGATATTTCTCAACTATATTTTATCTTCATTAAAACCATATGAGATACAAGCTAGTCCATTCATTTAATGACCATTCAAAGTTACAACGGTGCTAAGAAAAATGACTTATGACTTCAGCGTCTTTGTAGCACATGATCATGTCTATGGAGATTCTCAGTCATCCAAGTGACGGTTGTCCCAAAGGTGCTTTTTCAAGAGGCAACTGGACTTGCTGGTTTTTCTTTGAAGACGTTTCGCTCATGAGAAACGAAACGTCTTCAAAGAAAAATCAGGAACTCTTGAAAAAGTCACATGATCATGATTTTGGTGCTTTGCTACCGGTTTGCTACCGGCATTTGCAACGGTTGCATTGGTCCCAATGTCATGTTATTGGCATTTGTGTTTTTCCAGGCAGCTTCCAAAAAGCAAAGTTACAGAAGCCAGATTAACTTAATAGCTGCATGATTGGCTTAATGACTGTGGCAAAAAATAAATGAATAGTAAAATGAGGTGTAATTCACCTAACAATCGCATCACTTAGTGACAAGTCCCAGTTATAGTCATGTTGAAGACTACTTATAATTTAGGCTGGAGGGAATAGTCCAGTATCCTTCTATAAACTTCATGGCTGAGTGAGATTTGAATTTGGGTCTACCTCGTCCTAGTCCAAAATTCTAATCCATATGCAATTGGTAGGAATTTAAAATTATCAAAATCATTTATTATGGATGTCTTAATAACAATTTTAGATCATAAATTCATGATTTGTCTTCAAAATTCTCACAGATGCCTAATCAGGACAGGAACTCATTCAGGTACATTTGAAAGCATTAAAGGTCAGATTCAGAGGAAACTGGTTTTTCTTTGAGTAAAAAGGGATGGGGGATAGATTTGGAAAAGCAGAACAGTCTATTTTCATCCTTTGTGTCAAATTGTCAATACTCTCGACGATAAACTCCTCAGAGAGTGAGATAGAAAGTGGAACCAGAGTTGCCTTCCTTCTCTTTATTCGCAACCTCATTTTGAAATGAAAATGTATTATGCTTTGTTTCTCACATACACAGAACATTTATTTAACAGTTGCAAGGGTATATATGTCCCAACGATGCTTTTTCAAAAGGCAACTAGACTTTGAAGACTTTTAATTTCTCATCCAAGAAGTTCCGAGAAAGGTTCTTGGATAAAAAGTGAAATGTCTTCAAGGAAAAACAAAGTCCAGTTGCCTTTTGAAAAAGCATCTTTGGGACATGACCTGGATGATTGAGAATCTACACAAAGAAGAGCATATCTGCTTGTATAAAGCACCATATAAATTCCCCCTGTGTGTACACATACTTTCTGACATATAAAGGGAAATGTTTCATCTTTGCACAGCAAATAATTCCTTCCTCATGGTTAGGAAGGAAAAGATATGCTATTCAAGTCCAAGACCCCATTCAAATACATATATCTTTACTTCGTTTTTTTCTCAGTATTGTTCCTACCTATTATTGATTCCTTTAATTTACCTGAGAAATCAGCCTGAAATAAATTTCATTAAGCAGCAGTTTTAATGAAGTTTATTCATATCAATACATATACATTGTGTATCTCAATGGGTTGCTCAGGGATCACTGCTAGTGGGGAAGCTTGTTATCAGTCAAACTTTACTTTCCTATAACCACAAATGAAATCTGAAAACTTGCAACTGCCTAAGATGTCTGCCAGTATCTATTTCTTTATTAAGAGTTTGTAATATGATCACAAGTCAGTAGGAAGAAAGAGGGGAAATTATATACTGGTGTACACATGCTATTCTGTTGTCCCAGGAAGCATAATAAATACCTGAACTGTTTGTTTTCCATCACCTCTTACAATATGGCTGGATGCACTTAATTCAATTTGACCTTGGGGTTTTCTTATTACATCACTCTATGGGACAAAAATATAGGAAGTAAATTTTCATGTGTAATAATGATCAACCACACATCAGAGCAAAAAGCCGAAATTCACTTTCAGATAGTTGGACATTTAGATTTTTTTTATATTTTGCAAATTTTGGCATTTAAAAATAATATAGGTTTATAATTATTTATAGGGAATTTGGGAAGGTTTAAACATAATCCCTTTCTTTCCAACCTGCATTTACAACAACCTTCTGAAGTAACTGACAAGACTGAGAAGTAACTATGTAGTGGCATAGCGCTCATTTTCTCAGAGCATACAAGTCCCACAACCACATCAAGGTAGGGGATATTACCCGGTCACTGCCCACTGATTCCTTGGATCAATGCAAAAATAAGGTGAGGTGAGGAGAGTACCATACTTTATTGAAGAATACCAAAAATGGAATAGAGAAGGGGATAACTAGACAAAAAAATAAGATGGTGAGGAAGATAGAAATATGATAGCTAGTAAATGTCCTAAGGTCATCCATGAGTGTGTGAGGATTACAGCCCTTTGTTCTTAAACATCTCTGGATTCCAAAGGCATCAGAGGGCAGAGTCCAGAGGAAATTATAGTAAATTGGTTCCAAGAGCATTGAGAGTCACTAAACTTTCATATACTATATTAAAGCACTGACTAGCAACGATATTTTTGGAACAGATGGCAAAACTGGTAGATCAGACTTTTGTTTCAAATGTTTGGACTGCAAGAATTATTTCTATGCAGCTCTCAGAACTTTTTTACTACTCTGTTCAAATTAACATTTATTACATATTTATTACATTGTCTCATGAACATGGCTGAAGAACAAACCTTCAGAGAAAAGAGATTTCAGGCAATCAATTCTTCTTCTTCAGATCAGTTCAAAAACAAACTGTTGCATAATGATTCAATAAAGAACACAGAGAAACACAATCTTAATGATCTAATCTTATAATTTGCACTTGCTTACCGGAGATTTATAGTAAAGCAATTCACCCCCTTTGAGTACAAACCATCGTCGTTTCCATGTTTTTACTTTACCACTCATTTTTAACAAATATCCAGATTTCTCTAGCACTTCCTATAGTTTAAAAGAAAAAAAAATGCTAAAATTATTTGATTAATGTACCATTAATTGATACAGTATTTGCAACCAAAATGATGTTTAAGGTCCTAATAATACAAAATTAGGAAAATTACGCATAGACGCATAACATATATTTTCAACTAAAAATAATTAAGAACCAAATTTAAAAAGGCAGCACACCTAATCAGTGAAATGTATCTTAAGCAACAGGCCAATTTGTTGAGAATATTCTTTTCTACAACCAGGAATAACAATAAAACATCTAGGCTTACATTTTTTAAGTCTGTAAAGAAGTCCCTCTCTCTTATTTGTTAAATACTGCAGATCACTGATAGTGCTAAAACTTAAAAGGCATCTCATGCAGACTTAAAGCTGAATAAAATTTATATGGGACAACTCAATCTTACAAACACCCACAACTCTGTTCATAGATCAAAATCTGATTTATAGGTATGGGATTCCTAATGATGGTATGGTTATGCAGGAGATACATGGATGCCATATAATTACTCTCAAATCAATTGATTCAGAGTATTGACTGGGTCAGATGAAGTTTCTAAATTCTTTTCAAAAAAATCTACTGATAGAACATAGTACAGTAATCTATGAGAATGAGATATAATTAAGCCATGTATCATAATGTCCCATTTGGACATCTAGAAACTGGCTAAATGCTGTCCTATCCAATACCCAAATTTGTGTCTTTAAGTTCAGGCATAATCTAAGCAACCTGCTTAAATTGCAATCTTGAGTTTTCAGAAGAATGTAAATGAATTCAAAACAGGTTAAACCATTATTCCCTAATCAGTATTTAGACTGACCATCGGTATCTTTGTATTGTCTGGATCAAGTTCAATTTCCTTGCTCTCATCTTCTTCATATCAATATTAGAAAGTGATTTATAATTGTGCTACTTTGCTGGATATCATTCAGAAAAGAGTTCAGCTTTACCAAACCCTAAAACTTCACAAAACTCTTATATTGCATATGATTAACATCATGAGAAAGGAAATGGAATGTTACGGTATAACATAAGTAAAACATAATCACATCATGTATAAAATAACCAGCACCATCTTCTGAAAGAAGGAACAAAGCCACCATAACAATCATTAAAAAATTGTTTAACTTTAATTTCAGTGAGTTGATTCAGTTATATCATACTCAATGATCTCAAACACAGACAGGACCATTGGAATCAACAGACATATAACCTCTGTCCAATTCATATACTGTGTATGAGTAACAGCACGACAAAGGAAAAGCAATATTAATATATAACATAAGTAAAACACAATCATGCCATATGGAAAATAATGAATACTATGTTCTGAAAAAAGGAATAAAGCCACCATAATCACTTGGGTATCAAAGCAGAGGTGATATTCAGCAGGTTCTGACCAGTTCTGGAGAACCGGTAGTGCAAATTTTAAGTAGTTTGGAGAACCAGCAAATCCCACCTCTGACTAGCCCCGTTCCATCTATTCTCTGCCTCCCGAGTCCCAGCTGATCTTCTTTTGTTGCCCTGCATAGGAGAACAGAGCTGGAAAGCAGGTTAATGGGGTGGGGAGGGAATGGAGATTTTGCAGTATCCTTCCCCTGCCACGCCCACCAAGCCACACCATGCCCACCAAGCCACACCCACAGAACCGGTAGTAAAAAAATTTGAATCCCACCACTAAATCAAATCAATCCCATAATTCAGGGGAAGTGGTGGGTATTTTGCATTTCTTTGTTGCCATTAGTAATTCTCCAAAGCTTTGCAGGCAGGCCTTGGTAGCCCTACACTTCTGTTGCTTGAAGCCAGATTGAAATAGAAAGAAGTTATAGCCTACTTACATTTTTTCCATTATCACTAGATGATGAACATGTTTTAGGCAATTTTTGTTCTGGTTCTGAGTAATCTGTATCAGTTGAATAGGCATCAGGAGGAATGGCATAGTCACCTTCTGAAGTCATTGAAGACAGAGAGACCCCTGAGTGCAAGACAAATGAATATTAATATGATTAAGATTCTAACTGATGGGTTACTTGGATAGACTTCATTGCATTATGAAATACAGAAGAAATTAAGAGTTTCAAAATACTCATTCCTGAGGAAAAGGAAAACATAAGAAGAAATTCAAAATAACACTACTCTGATTATGTTTGGTTCAAGATAAGGCTGAGAGCAACTATGACAGGATTTCAAGTTTCTGTTATGCTATTCACAACAATGAAGATCTGTGCCATGCTTATTTCTTGACCTTCCTACTTTGAAGGGTTCTTATGGTCTAAAGTGGTTGAGAAGATTCTGCTTATTTTCCATGTGGTGCCTGTCCTGGAGTCTTCCCCCTATACCAACAGGGCTGTTCCCTGATACCACTAGATGACATCGCTAGGGCTCGCTGCCTTAGAAGAGTGAGGAAAATTCTCAGGGAGGACTCACACCCCGGTCAGCACTTCTTCACTCTCCTACCATCGGGTAGGAGATATAGAAGTATAGCCAGCTGCACCAACAGGCTGAAGAACAGTTTCTACCCATGGGCTTCTGAACGGAAAATAACTTCATGTCAACATAGTATGATAGACTTGCGGGGTCGGCATGTTGTGCAACAAGGTCACATAGTGTAATAAGATTGCGACTGGGTTAGGGACTTCTGTCCTCACTGTGAGTTGTGTTGGGGGTGCGGGATGCACGAAGGGAGGCTCAGGCAAACTTATTGTACATATGTTGTACTCTGACAATAAAGATAACAATGTATAACATTCTCCTATTGGCTGGAGGGTTTGGGGAATTGGTCCACACATCTTCAAGCTGCCAAGGTTGCATAATACTGGTTTAGAACTGTCAGCCATCCTTAGTAAACTTCTCCTCACAAGAGATTAAAAAAAAATCAAAACAATAAAGAATATGAAGCACAATTTATTTTTAAATGGATTTACAAAGGTACATGCAGGGTTCCAGGCAGACCCTATAGATGGTATTGGTCTGCTACCAATAAATGTTTTCTCCCTGTGAGATGGAAATTGTAATGTGACAAACTAAAAGAAGAATATAAATAAAATTGGTAACTTCCTGCCAAACCTCAAAAAAATCAAATGAAAGGCTGAATTACACACTCAATTTCTAAAATTGTAGAGAAAAATAAAAACAATAGATTGCTTAACAGAAAATTAAATTAACAATAACTGATTTTTTTTATTTTAAACTATATTTATATAGACAGTATTTTCAACGTGGAAAAGTTCTGCTTCTTTATCTTGTCTTTTCTTAGATTCCTAGAAAATCCAAACTTTAATCATAGGCTGTTTGTTGGAATGTTGAATCTTCTTGTCTTCCTTCTCTCCTCTTGGAGTTCTGTCTTTGCCTTTGCCCGTGTGAGAGAGAAAGAATATCTTCCTCATGAGTATATGTGGTTTCTATAATTGGAAAGCAGCCTTATGAATGCCTAGCAGAAGAGGCTATATTCACACCTCTCCTGTGAACAGCAGTATTGTGAGTTGGAAAATATTACTGTG
The DNA here is from genome assembly GCF_049901735.1 of Notechis scutatus. NCBI lineage: Eukaryota > Metazoa > Chordata > Lepidosauria > Squamata > Elapidae > Notechis > Notechis scutatus. The sequence goes on from NC_142009.1 coordinate 45,521,596, forward strand.
GATTTGTTGACCATCTTGGTACTTTTGTAATATTATTTTCTAAAAAAAGAAAGATTAATCAAGCATGTCTAATTTTTTTTAAAAAAAATGAGAGTCAGTTGTAAGTAAATTTTGAACTGGCATCAAGTCCCCACACAACCGTGGAAGCTCACTGGTGCATTGTAGCCCAACCTACATCACAAGATTGGTATTAGAAATTCATCTTGTAAGACAGCAGTTTAAATGCAAAGTTCCTTTCCTCAATCTGTAATAAAAACTGTTTAATGTATTTTATTAATAATAGCACCATTTTAACTTTATCTGTCCTAAAGGTTATAATAGTCGTTTTGTTATAAAATCTGCCCACCTCGTTTCATAGCCCGTGGGCTACCAGGACCACTTCTGCTTCGAGAGTCTGATTCAGATGTCCGTGAACTGCATTGGGAACCCTCTTCTTCAGATCCAGAGGAGTCATCTAGGAATGGGTTGTTACTGATTTGTGTTGCTTTCTGATAAAATCAACAAGCCATTATTTAAAACTGTTTACTGCAATAGTCAAAAAAAAGACAGCATAATAATAATGATATATAGTATTGATATGGGTTTTTTTTATGAGAGATTGCTTAGAGTAGACTATGGTTATATAAATAATTTTGATCATGAATTGTTTTTAAAATATTTTTAGAGGTTGATTAGATTTGCTGCTCTATTAAAAAACCTATCTATTTCATGAATTATATTTGCTAGATATAGCCTATACAAATCTACACTGAGAGTTGCATTTTCATTGGTATAAAGGTGGTCCACATTATTAAGACATGTCACAGAATATTGTGCTGTATGATAATACTTGGAAATTGGCTCCTTCTCACCTCTGTCCAAAAAGAGACATGGAAAGACATTAACTCCTTGCTATTATTCAGATAAAGATTTTTTTGCACCAAAGTACACCGTTGAAGACTGGTATCCAATATCAGTTTCTTTGCATTTCCATCAGAGGTGGCATTCAGCAGGTTCTGACCAGTTCTGGAGAACCAGTAGCAGAAATTTTGAGTAGTTTGGAATACCACCTTTGACTGGCCCCACCCCCATTATTCTCAGCCTCCCAAGTCCCAGCTGATTGGCTGGGTCTTCTTTTGTTGCCCCGCACAGGAGAACGGAGCTGGAAAGCAGGTTAGTGGGGTGGAGAGGGAAGGGGATTTTGCAGTAACATTCCCCTGCCACATCCACCAAGCCACACCATGCCCACCAAGCCACACCCACAGAACTGGTAGTAAAAAAATTGAATCCCACCACTGATTTCCATTCTTTTAGACAATATTTCTGTCTCTGAAATTTCATTCTACTTCAGGTTTCATATTTGGCAAATTAAATAAAACATGCATTCTGGTTGCATATCAATTCTCTGTAGATATTTCCAATGTAGTAGAATGTAGAAAAGAGTATGTTGTACCATTGCTAGTTTTTTAGATCACAGAGAATAAAATGTAGAGCTAGAAGTGCCTGCAACTAAAATACATCATGTTTGAGCAAGAGAAACACATTTTGGTTATTATTAATGTAACTACTTTATTACTCTTTCAAAGGAGCAAGAATTACTTTTCCAGCTTGCCGGGGGGAGGGGGGAGGAAGGAAGAAGAATATTTTGAATAAACATAAACAGAATAGCCACATTTTTAAAGTGTATCTAACATTTCTTCAAGCATAATTGTAAAAAAATGATTACCCCTTTAAGAGTGGTATAAACTGGTGTAGTCATGTTCTTATATATTAATGATGTGTAAAGTCCTGATGGAGAATATGAAGATGAAGAAGGGGAACCTGAAACAAAGTTTAAATAATAATAATAATAATAATAATAATAATAATAATAATAATAATAATAATAATAGAGAAAATACTGAGTGTATAATTTTTTTTAATTTAAAAAAGATTAGTTCATTTGCTGAATAGATAGTCTGGGAAAAACTTATATAAGATTAGTTTATATTTTTTTATTTAAATATGCATATTTCAGATAGAAAACTCAAATTCAAAAAGTATACACACACACACACACACACACACACACACACACACACAAATGAACTATTCAGCCAATATTTACTCATGCTGGCCATAATAAATCCATTAAAAAGTAAAGTTTTATCTGGGAGTTGTCTTCAGAAGTTGAGGACCTTTGAAATCCCAAAGAGTGTTAAGTAAAGGTTTTTCTTCTTTGATTATGGATAAGAAAATCTTACAGTAGTCAAAGGGACTTGCCTCAGCAATTCACTTTAAATAACTATTCTAATAACTTACTTTTATTGAAAGAGTCCATTTTGAAGACCTCAGAAAAGCACAGACCTGATTTGGCTACAGCATAAATTCTGTTTTCCTGAAGAAGAAAACAGAGCTGCTATTATATATTTTTCTAGCAACATTACATTTATGTATCTATTATAAGCAGTTGGTTTCTCTCTAAATGTTTTACAGAGTCAGCATATTTCCCCCAACAATCTGGGTCCTCATTTTACCAACCTTGGAAGGATGGAAGGCTGAGTCAACCTTGAGCCAGTAACAATTGAACTGCTGGCAGTCGGCAGAATTAGCCTACAATATACTGCATTCTAAACACTGTCCCACCGTGGCTCTGTAAGTTAAGCTTATAAGTTAAGGACTGTCTATATGTAAGGATAAAGACTGTCTTTTGTCAAGACTGATTCCTGATAATTACATGGACATGTCTATACAGGTTTTTTTTTGGCAATGACATAGAAATGGTGTGCCTTTGTCATCTTCTTAGACAGTTTTTATAAATCCAAGTGCCGGGATTTCCTGATAACATCCCGTTCAAGAATTAACCAGGTTGACCCGTTTAGCTTTTTTGAGAACAGCCAAAGTCAAGTAGATACTGCCATCTACTATCTGCAGTTAATTTTAATAGAGAAGAATTGCCACTAATCTTTTCAAAACAAGCTGTGAGAAAAATTATCTGCCACAGTGGTTAAAAAAGGAAAAGCCACATTTATAAAACAAAATAACAGTGGAACATGAGTAATCTGTAGTTGAATTAACAATCTGGAATATTATTATATTATTATACCTATTTCACTTACCCAAGAAGGGAATCGATGTAGCGGAGGAGTGGGAGGTTTATTGTTAATCACCTTCCCTGAATCACTCAAATCCATGGTTTCTGTATCTTTCATTTCACAGCAATCATAAGTAAATGATTCCTCATTACAACTAATCTCCATCTTCTCAAAAACCTCTGCATCATCTCCATCTACTTGATCAATATCTGTTTCCTGAGGCTTAAATGGACGTATCATGCTTATAGCATTCCTGTTTTTGCCAAACAGTTTATCTGAACACAAGGAAGGCTGGCTAAAATGTTTTTTGGCCAATGCTGTATTGAGAATAAAAGCACTAGGAGTCCTCAGTTTGGGCGGTGGCAGATTAGATGGAGAATCAAGCTGTTTGCCAGACTGATAGCTTGCTGACAGCATCAGTGATGGATGCTTAGGAGCCAAAGATGGGGTCAAAATTGGACTTGGAGTATTTGCTTCACTAGAAGAGGATGAATAATCTAGCCTGTGGGATTGAAATCTCTTATTCAGTTCATCTGAAAAGCTATCATGACTTTTTTTTTCACTGAATGATTCAAAGTTGCTCTTTCCAATGAGATGGTTCTGATTTTTCCATGAAGACTCTGGTTGCCAGGAATATAGTTTATGTACATTTCCATGAGCTTGAAAGCTTTCTTCTTCCAACATGGAACTACTATCATCTGATGCTGTCAAATACATTTCGCTCCCTATTCTGCTATACCCTGTGCCCTCTTCAGATGTGTGACTTGAAAACGTAGATACACATCTGGATTTTGATCTTCCTTTGCTTCCTTCTTCATCAGAGCTCCAGTCACTTACTGTAATGCAAGAATTCTTTGATATATTATTATCTGTATCTTTTGACTTTGTTGCCATCCTTTGTTCAGGAATGCAAGGGTTTTGTTGCAATGGTTTCAGACTTCTATTATTTCCATGTACTTGGCCAGCAAGGGATGTTTCCTGAATTTCATTCTCTAGACACCGGGAAACAGTAACAACATTGCAGAAAATTGTAACAAACATCTACAAATAATAAACATTAAAATCCATTTTGTTTTCAGACCAGGAAATAATAATAGTATATGCAGATAACAATTGAGATTATAAAACAGTGCTTTCATACAGAAGATTCCTAATACCAGTAATCCAAAGATATTAGAGATATTCCATCTCCTCTTAATTGATTTTCTATGGTAAGAAAAAGAAAAACAGTAGCGGGGAGAGGAACAGAGCAAGATTACAAATGGAAAACTGTATTATCTGGTAGATTCTTTAAAGATCCATGAAAAAAGCAGCATCACTGCCAAGCAAAAACCTCATTTTTTAAGCATCCTAAGACAGAGGTGAATTGATAGAGGCAATCCAAGAAATGGCTACTTATAAATACAGCAGAATGAAGTAGCAGAGAAGACAGTATAACATAAGAATGCAGGTAAAGACTACAGGTTTAATGCTCCTCTAGGTTAATAGAGACAAATATTCCCCCAACAAGTAAAAATTAGCCCAGAGTGGGAAACGGGGGGGATGCTACCAGTTCAGCCCGGTTCTATAGAACCGGTAGCTCTGAAGAACAGTAGACACCGAACTGGTTTTGCTGCTCTGTTTGGCCCAGCCGCCCACCCGGGCTCTTGGCTGTCCTTTATTTCCTGCCTTTTCAACCTCAGCTGCTTTGCGCAGCACAGCTGAGGTTGAAAAAGCAGGAAAGAAGAGGATTTTCAAATGCTGCGCACCCACACACAGCGCTTGTCAGCTGTCCAGGCGGCACAGCTGAGGATTTTAGGAAATGGTCTACACACGCATGTGCAAAATGCACTCTCACTAGGGGTGGGTTTCTACCTGCCAGAGAACTGGCAAATTGCGCCACTGGCTGGACTCGCCCTGCCCCCTCGCTCCTTACCTGGCATGTGCGTCATCAAACTTGCCTGCTATATTGCTATTTTTCCTTTTTTCCCCCGACCATTAGCTGTTCTGCTGAGCCGGGAGATTTAGATTAGCTAGAAAGCAGGAAATCATTGGATTTCTTGCTTTCTAGCTAATCTAAAAGCAGAGCTGAGCCTGAAGCTTCTATTATTCAGTGCAGACTCGGGTAGCTGATGGCAGAAACACAGATCTGAATCTGTGATTCTGTGAGCAACTCAATCTGCCTGCCTGCTCTGCCTGATTTTGGGTAAAAGTTGCTGTTTTTTAAATAAAAAATTCAATATTTACATACATAATGTGTTGTGAGTTAATTTTGTGAATTTGCTTGCTAGCAAATTTTATGAGTTTGCTAGCAAACAAATTTTATGTGACAGACTCAGGTAGCTGATTTCAGAAAGATAGATCTCTGAATGAATCTGTGATTCTGTGAGCAACTCAATCTGCCTGACTGCTTTGCCTGATTTTGGGTAAACGTTGCTCTTTTTTAAATAAAAAAATTACATAAATATTTATATTACACACAAGCCATGCCCAGCGAGTCACATGATCACCAAGCCATGCCCAGCGAGTCACATGACCACCAAGCCACACCCACAAATTAGGCCACACCCACAGAACCAGTTGTTAAGAAATTTGAATCCCACCCCTGGTGGGAAAGGCCAGAATTTTTCTCTAGGTGAAGTATAACCTTTTCCTACTATTTTATTAGTTATTATTTTAAATGGGAAAATGTTCTAAACTCTACTTTGTAGGTGACATAGTACAATATACTCTGGTACATTATTTTCTACATTATGAAGACTAGTCCTGCTTTCAGATAATACTGTAACAACGTAATACTGTTATAGCCATGAAAATCATTTTTGATGAATGATGAAAAGTAATTAATTACATTATACCTGCCATGGAAAAATATCTTCGATGCTTGCCTTAAGAATAAACATTGGAAACATACATCAGTAACTAGTGAAGATGTAATATACTACCACAATGTTGCAAAATATGGCATTTTCCCAATGTTGTGGACAATATAATTATTTAGTAGGATTAAATTAACACAAGGCTGTTTCTCCTGTCAACATAAGACTTTTTAGTATAATTGACACAAACAAGAAAGCCAAATTAGAAGTAATAAATTAAAGTGCTGGACTAAGGAACAATGAGACTCAGGTTCTAGTCCAGCCAGGTTCTTTAGTCATAGAGGTTCACTGGTAATCTTGGATTGGTAATCTTCTTAGCCCAGCCTATTTTACAGATTTTGTTATAAGGAAAAATAGGCTGGAATGTGGTATATGCTATATTAAACATAAAATGAATGATAGGCTATTAATTAAATGTTTAAATAACCTGATTAGCATTCTTGCTTTTAATAAAGTACTGCATATCATTCTTTTCCCAAACCAATTCCCCTAGGAACTGAGGGATCTTACTTTTTTCCCCCAGGCATAGGTTTTTCAATAAACCTTTAATTTATTGGATTAATATAGATTCATTCTGGAGAAAAAGGAATTTTACATGTTCAAATCCTAAGCATTTAGGATTGTTTGAGGACTATAATCCAAATAGGGATTCTCTTAGAAGTAAGTTTTATTTAAATAAATGGAAAGTACTCCTTAGCACACCTGCCTATGATTGAATTGCCAGAACTGCATTCTAGAACTTAAAATACCTTGACTTTTGTGGTTTTCATTATGATCAACCTGCTTTGAAGCAGAACTGCTTGCATCTTCAGGTTTAGGAACTTGCTGAGGACTTCTTGCTCTGTTTAAGAAGCATCCAAAAGTCAAACTGCTCAGGCGCTGGCCTTCTCCAGGTTTTTGTGATGAAGAAACAGACTTCTTTCCCTGAAGCTCTGTTTAAGTAATAATTTATGTAACAACATTTAATGTATTTATAACATTAGATTATTTATTTTAAAAGCTGAGAGGCTGAACTTTTGATATTACAAGTAGTTCTCAGCTTACGGTGGCAATTGAGACCAGAACTGCTATATGATGTGGTTATAAAGCATAATGTCACATGATCATGTCACGTGCTCATGTCACGTGCTCATGTCACTTAGTGACAGCAATCCCTGCAGTTCTAATTGCTGTTATTAACTGAAACCCACAGTTGTTAGGTGAGGCAGCTTCCTGCTTGCTTCCCACAAAGTCAGTTAGGAAGCCAGCAGAAAGTTGTAAGTCCCAGGCCTGATAGGTGAGTAAAGGGATATCTAGGGGGTAAAGAAGAACATGATGAGGATTAGGGAGAATATACAAGAGTGATACATAAGAGATGCAACAAGAGTTGGGGACTGTCATACCCCTGTTGGAATCTGATTCAGAGGGGGAGGCCAAGCAGCTGACAGGGAGTGGGAATGTGGCTCCATTGGCTGTGGAAGAAACTGGGCAGAGCAGGGGAGAGGTTCAGCAAGGGAGAGGGAATTCGGAGGAAGACTCAGGCCCACCCCCTCTTCATCCTAGGGCATGCACGGAGGAACGGAGAAGGGAGCAACGTGAGTTGCGTGACTTATGGGGGAGGAAAGGGCCCTGATTCCCTTCATTAGCTGCAGCTGGGAACACAGTGTTTAAAAAGAAAAGTTGCGCACAGCAACTTGTTGGAAGCAAATCATGAGTTATCTGTTAATGTCGAGGCTTATCTGGGTTCCTGACGTCTTCCCAACTGTATGTGTTTTGCTGGGCTTTCAAGTCTGCAATTCCTTATCCTGCCCTGTAAGTTAATTGCTGCAGCATGGTTTGTGTGGATTTTTATTTACAGTTTGTATGTACTTTGTTTTCGGACTGTTCTTGGGAGAGTTTTTTCTCCAGTCGAAGGTAACTGGACATTGGGGAAAAGTTGGAGGTATTAAAGGGACTCTTCTTACTTATGTGATTGTGTTGCCTTTGTGTCACGCCTTGGGTCATCACAGGGAGGGGGTGCAGGAGTGCAGCTTAGACCAGTGAAGATATGTACAGATGTGATGCGAGTCAGGAAGAGTGTCTAAGAGATAGTAGGGTGATATGAGTGGCAAGCCCAGCAAAGCATAGAGGAAATGTAGGCAGGTGTGTGGGTGGAGGAGACTTACCCAGCAATTTATTGTTTTCTTTGCCAGATTCCCCATTGACTTTCCCCCTAAATCAATGAGTAGATCAGCAGGGAAGGTTGCACATGGTGATCACGTGACTGTGTGGAACAGCAACCGACTCTAAGTGAACTGGTCATCGAGCACTCTGATCGCAATCATGTGATTATGGCAGCTTTGAATGGTCATTGAACAAATGGTGGTGGGCTGAGGACTATTTGTAGACAACTCTATATTTATGATATTTCTGTTTAACATTATGTATCTTCTTAAGTTTAATATTGGTTTCACAGTGTCATTTACCATAGTTTTAGAGAAAAGAGGTAATTCAGAAATAAAGATTGGGTTCACCATAATCTGTAGTTTAGAAACCACAATGACTGGGTCATTGTGGTTTCTCAGTGGAATAAACCCAAACATTGTAAATTATTTCAAATGGAAATAAAAAAAGCCTTTCAGTTTTTATTATTCCTTCACCTTCCAGCACATTGTAGACCTCTAGACCAATCTTTAGCAAAACCTTTACAAAGTTATAGATGGTTATACTGTGGAATAATGTTATACTTAGGAATTTCTGGGCACAACTGTTTTCTCTGCCTGCTGTAGTATTGGATACAATCTACAATAAAGACATACTCAGAGAGTTAACCCCTAGTTCCTTAATTATGGAACACAGCTGTGTTTTGAGAATTTGTATCCCCTACCTTGTAATTTAGTCTGCAACAGCTTAATCTCTTCAGTTTGGTTTTGATTGATTGTACGGAGGTTCTGATTCTCTGTTTCTAGCTGAAAACATAGATAAATGCCCCATTCATAAGTACAGTATTGAAAAAGATTGCATCCAAAGGAAAGCTATACTTTCCTTTCATCTCATATGGTATTATTTCCAATCTCACATCCATTTTCCTAGCAATAAGTTCACCAACTTGGTTGGAGTTACATTTAAGTATATTTACAAATGATTGCAATGCTAAGCAGTATATTTAACTCAAATGATTTTGCTATATCTCGGGGTAATATGAATGAAAGACTATAGAACTCAACCTCAGATCCTATTTCAAAGATTTTCTATTTTAAGTAGTTTTTATATGTTATGGCTATTATTATTTTTTAAAGATAGAGAAAATTATTAGAATATTTTTCTTCCATAGAAACAAAATAAAATGTATTATGTTTTGTAGACACAATCAACAGAAAAAATTGTCAATTTTTTACTTGAAAAAATTGAAAGCACAAATAATAAACCCTCATTTTAGGCAACTTTTCATATTTCAAAACAAGGCATTTTTCATATAGGAATTCACAGCCTTAGTGTGAACAAGTCCACAAAAACTTTTAAACTAATTATTGACCAGTTAACATAGAACTGGCAATTATTCACTAATAGATATTAATATAAATAATATAATTATTTCATTAGGGCTTAACTTGTCCTGAGTTTTAAGGTATCATTTGGTTAGCAAAGGAAGTGTGAATTTTAGGGTGAAGAAACCCACACTGTTAAGTAGTTTGTAAAAGGAAGGCTTACCTACATATTTTATTTACTTCCTACTCAATGAGAAAACTGAAAGTTCTGTTGCTCATATACAATCTAAAATGTATAAATGTTGGTCATGTTCTCTGGGGCTGCTAAAGGTTGTCATTCAGTAAATGGGGTGACATTATTTCCATATCACTCTTACACTAGAGTTCCATTGGGTTTAAGAGTTGTTATTATGAAACTTACCTCATGAAGCTTGATTGTTACCCATTCCTTAATCTTAGCTGCTTTTTCTTCTATAATTTTAGCTTCTTGTATTCTGATTTCCTTCTGAAACAAGAAGATGGGCTTTTGAGTAATTTGCATTCTTATTCATAACAATGCACTTTATTCACCTAAAACAGAAGGAGCAACCTTTTTCAGGCTAATGGGCTTTAATTTATTAGTGATTATTTTGCCTCTTTTTGCAAATAAACAGTTTCCAGTATAAGTGATAAAATAACCATAAAATTCATATAAATCATGCAAAATTAAAAACTACAGGTGAAACTCAAAAAATTAGAATATCGTGCAAAAGTTCATTTATTTCAGTAATGCACCTTAAAATGTGAAACTAATATATGAGATAGACTCATTACATGCAAAGCAAGATAGTTCAAGCTGTGATGTGTCATAATTGAGATGATTATGGCTTACAGCTCATGAAAACCCCAAATCCACAATCTCAGAAAATTAGAATATTGTGAAAAGGTTCAATATTCTAGGCTCAAAGTGTCCCACTCTAATCAGCTAATTAAGCAATAACACCTGCAAAGGGTTCCTGAGCCTTTAAATGGTCTCTCAGTCTGGTTCAGTAGGAATCACAATCATGGGAAAGACTGCTGGCCTGACAGTTGTGCAGAAAACCATCATTGACACCCACCATAAGGAGGGAAAGCCTCAAAAGGTAATTGCAAAAGAAGTTGGATGTTCCCAAAGTGCTGTATCAAAGCACATTAATAGAAAGTTATATGGAAGGGGAAAGTGTGGAAGAAAAAGGTGCACAAGCAACAGGGAGAGGATTGTCAGGAAAAGGCCATTCAAAAGTGTTGGGGACTTTCACAAGGAGTGGACTGAGGCTGGAGTCAGTGCATCAAGAGCCACCACACACAGACAGATCCTGGACATGGGCTTCAAATGTTGTATTCCTCTTGTGAAGTCGCTCCTGAACAACAAACAACGTCAGAAGCGTCTTACCTGGGCTAAAGAAAAAAAGAACTGGTCTGTTGCTCAGTGGTCCAAAGTCCTCTTTTCTGATGAGAGCAACTTTTGCATCTCATTTGGAAACCAAGGACCCAGAGTCTGGAGGAAGAATGGAGAGGCACACACTGCAAGATGCTTGAAGTCCAGTGTGAAGTTTCCACAGCCTGTGTTGATTTGGGGAGCCATGTCATCTGTTGGTGTTGGTCCACTGTGCTTCATTAAGTTCAGGATCAATGCAGCCGTCTACCAAGAGATTTTGGAGCACTTCATGCTTCCTTCCGCAGACAAGCTTTATGGGGATGCTGACTTCATTTTCCAGCAGGACTTGGCACCTGCCCACACTGCCAAAAGCACCAAAACCTGGTTCAATGACTGTGGGATTACTGGGCTTAATTGGCCAGCAAACTCGCCTGACCTGAACCCCATAGAGAATCTATGGGGCATTGCTAAGAGAAAGATGAGAGACATGGGACCGAACAATGCAGAAGAGCTGAAGGCTGCTATTGAAGCATCCTGGTCCTCCATAACACCTCAGCAGTGCCACAGACTGATAGCTTCCATGCCACGCCGCATTGAGGCAGTAATTGCTGCAAAAGGGGCCCAAACCAAGTACTGAGTACATATGCATCTTATACTTTTCAGGGATCCAATATTGTTCTATGTACAATCCTTGTTTTATTGATTGCATGTAATATTCTAATTTTCTGAGATTGTGGATTTGGGGTTTTCATGAGCTTTAAGCCATAATCATCTCAATTATGACAAATCACGGCTTGAACTATCTTACTTTGCATGTAATGAGTCTATCTCATATATTAGTTTCACCTTTTAAGTTGCATTACTGAAATAAATGAACTTTTGCACGATATTCTAATTTTTCGAGTTTCACCTGTATATGATAAAGTAAAGGTTCCCCTCACACATACATGCTAGTCATTTCCGGCTCTAGGGGGCAGTACTCATCTCCGTTACAAAGCTGAAGAGCCAGCACTGTCCGAAGATGTCATGTGATGTCATGTGACCGGCATGACTAAACACTGAAGGCGCATGGAACGCTGTTACCTTCCCACCAAAGTAGTCCTTATTTTTCTACTTGCATTTTAACATGCTTTCGAACTGCTAGGTTGACAGATTCTGGAACAAGTAATGGGAGCTAAGTCTGTTATGCGATGCTAAGGATTCAAACCGCCAAACTGTCAACCTTTTTGATCAATAAGCTCAGCGTCTTACCCACTGAGCTACCACGTCCCTGCTTAAAAATCATAAGTAGTATTAATAAAAGGAGTAAAAAACCTACAGTAAAACTGTTGCTATTGGTGGACTGATCTTCACTGAAAGGCCTCTTGAAAAGTACTGTTTTCATTATTTTAAATAGCTTGCCATACAATTATGAGTTGTCCATTTCAGAAATCTTCATATTTTTCCAAATGGCTGTCTGGTGTATATAAACAATTTATACATTTTACCAAGATTTGCTATGACATTAATAGATACCTTTACCAAATCTGTTTTCCCTCAACAAGAGTTTTGCTGCACAAAAATCTAGGGATATTACTTTTTTGTAGGCTTCTTCTTTCACTCTTTATCTGTTGTACATACTAATAAACATATTGAAAACTGGGTAAGAAAAATGTTATTTTCCCAACCTGCTCTACAAGCTGTTGTTCCAGATTCTGGATAGCATCATCTTTCTCTTGAATCAGAATCTCCAGATCTTGGCATCTCTTATATAAGCGTGTTTCTGACTCACTTGTTTGGACATTAGCAGCTTTCAGTTTCTCCTCCATAATCTGCACCTAGAAATTAAAACACAGCTGTGTACACAAAGTCTGTAAAACTCCAAAATTAAATGCATAATTTAGAATGTCTTCTGAGATGTCTTCTGTCAGTCCTAATCCTAGTTTACGATATCTCTAGCAATCTGCTATTTTGCTCATATCTTTCATATGTATTTGTTATTCCAGCTGAACAATTGTTCAACCCTATAATTCAAACAACCAGATTTAATGACAAACGACAGTGGCTTGGATCCAGAGAGTTCTATTTATACAAGGGAAAGTCAAAAAATCCTCATTATCTGTTTATTCTCCTGCTTTTCAGTTTGTTATACATCATTTCAAGGATCACTTAGGCTTCAAGGGCTGTTTTGGGCAGGATACTGTACTACAAGAGTAGAAAAAAGTCAGGAAACCATCACTGTCAAAATGATTTAAATTTATTTTAAATACAATACAATATGTAAACACCATAAAATACAATGAAATAAATTACAAACCCCTGTAAGCAGGGGTGGGATTCAAATTTTTTAACAACTGATTCTGTGGGCGTGGCTTAGTTGGTGGGCATGGCTTGATGGTTATGTTATTGGCTGGGCATGGCCAACTCAATATCACTCACATCGAAGCACACATCTCCTCCCCTGGCCTCTCATGACTGTGGGGATGCTGCAACAGTCGTAAGTGTGAAAAATGGTCATAAGTCACTTTTTTCAGTGCCATTGTAACTTTGAATGGTCACTCCACACAAGCAAAGTACCAGCAAAGGAGGAGGAAAAAACCCAGAGGCGTTCCTGAGACAGGAAGTCTAGTCCTGCCAAGAATGTAATAAGGGTTAATAGGCAGTTTCTGTAAGCAACTCCAGAATGTTTCCTTCCTGCCTCCCTTACAGGATTAGGTCAGTAATTTCTTCTAACAACCGGTTCTCCGAACTGCTTAGAATGTTAATAACCCATTCTAGCCAATAGGTGCGAACTGGTAGAATCCCATCCCTGCCTGTAAGTCATACTGATGTCTAATGCAGAATGCTTTTTTCTTTACCATACTTACCCATTAAGATCAAATGAGATATTATTTTAAAAGTGATGACACAATAAATCTTAAAAAAGAAACTAATCTTTTGCATTTTTTACCTGTGGGTGATAGGTCTTAATTGCTTTTGGTTCATGCAAAACTTACAACAGTTCATTTAGTGGCCGTTCAAAGTTTACAAAGACACTAAAAAGGTAACATGACCATTTTTCACACTTATGATCACTGCAGCATCCCCATGGTCATATGATCAAAATTCAGATGCTTGGCAACTGATTAATATTTATGACAATTGCAGTGTGCCGGGGTCATGTGATCCTCTTTGCGAACAAGCAACATCAGTGGGAAAGACAGATTCATCCAACAACCATGTTACTAACTTAACAACTGCAATGATTCACTTAACAACTATGGCAAGATAGGTCAAAAATGGGACAAAACTCACTTAATAACTGTCTCACTTAGCAACAGAAGTTTTGGGCTCAACTGTGGTCATAAATTGAGGACTACCTGTGTAATATAAAGTGTTTTTGATGTATTATATCTTACTCTGAATTCTCATAGCAGTGCTAAAAGCAGGACAGAGAAAAATCAAAATACTTACCTGAGTCTCATTGAGCAACATCTTCTCCGCCACTTGTACACTCTTTCCTGAACCCTGCTGCATTTGTGCTGCACGACTTCAGTCAAATCGTACACATTTGTGCATCCACTTCTGCCTGGAAAGACCTACTCCAAGCCCTGCCATGTTCACACTATGCCTCTTCTGCCATCCCCCTGGGCCTTGCTGCACTCGCACCACACTTCCCCAGCCACTACATTCCCATCCGTCCATTCCCTCCCGGTAGCTACCCCATGCTCATGCTACACCTCCCTGCCACTACATACAAGTCTCACAATGTTTGTGCCACATCCCCTTCATCACTTGAACATCTAGCAAAAAAAAAAAAAAAAACCTTACACATTACAATGGTTTCATTTAATGACCATTGTTGTAAAAAATGCAATAAAATCAGGTTAATAAAATGTAATAAAACCAAACTGAACCCACTTTTTTGCTAGAAACCAAAAATAAACACCTGTTTCTGACAAAAAAAAAAAAATTGCAGTAACATAGTTCCTATAAATGTGGATTGTTTGCCAGGCACCCAAAATGTAATCACATGACCAGGAGGGCAGCCATTGACATTTTGAAATGGGATATTAAGTACCTTTTTGGAGTCAATTGTAACTTCTAATTGCTACTAAGTGACCAGTTATACATCACGGATTACCTGCATCTATGGCCATAAAAGCATTATAAACATGAGACATCAAGATAATTCATTGTTCATATTATTTTTAAAAAATTCCTGTGAAACTCTCCTGAAAAAGCAGTTTCTGATACTTTCTATTTGAAGATCCATCTATCTAAAGTACCTCATACTTTATACATATAGCTTCAGAACATTGCCACTACATATCTCCTTATTACAGTCATACCTGCTGAAAAGCCTTTTCTGCTTGATGATCTGCATCAATAACTTGTTTTTCAAGTTGCTGCATCTATATAAAGATATAAAAATATGAGATGCAATCTTTTGTGACAGTTCTCAGTGAAAGTATTAATAATCAGGAATAGATTTTATATGGGGTTGAAGGTTTCCAAGAGGTTAAACTACACTGCCTAAATAATCCTTAAAACAATATTATATAAAGTATTTATTACCAACATTTATAGATAGATGACAGTATACATCAAGGACCACACTAGGTCACCCAGAGAGTAGAATCCATCTAATGTTCACTGCCAAGGGGAGGCTCCTGTTAGACAGCAAGCTTAATTTTTAGGAAAGTCCCCTCTCTGTTTTGTTTATGGAAGGTTTCCAGTGGATTAGGCAATTAGTTGAATTCCTTTCAAAAAAGGCTGAGACAACTAAGCAACATACGACACTAAAACTGTCTGTTTAATTTAATAGTAGATGGGGAGAGGGAGAATTCCAGCAGAATTACATTGTGAAAACTTTTTGTCACAGTTCTGCTAAAGATCACTCCTTTGTGTTCCTCGAAGCTTTAGGAAAAAGAAGTGCTGTTGACAATGGAGGTTCTTTATAGCATTTGTTTATTTATTTTATTTATTTTTATTTATTTGATTTGCCAATTGTTTACAAGATAATAAGTATAAGTGTATACATAGTTGTGAATACATGAAATGGGTACATATAAGAAAAATAAAACAAGAATAAGAGAAACAATAGGACAGGGACGGTAGGCACGTTGGTGCGCTTATGCACGCCCCCTACAGACCTCTTAGGAAAGGGGTGAGGTCAATTTGTGAGAACAGATAACGTTTGAATACAACAGTACTTACTGCACCTAGTATTTACATTCTGAAATACTTCCATATTTTTGTCCTTAGCTCAGATTTTAACACATAGCTTTATTTGGAACCTGGAAGTCTCAGGAGGTCAATGGCACTTATTTCTGATATGCACAGAGCATGCATAGGCCTACTCGCATACCTAGAGTTTTGCTAGTATATCTTCACTAATCTACAATTAGAATTCAGTCTTGGTGCTGACCAGTTAAGTTTTACTAAGGGACTATCTCCTCTGAATAGAACTGGAGCATATTTTATAAGCTGAGAGGGATGCTTTACATTCCCTCCTCCTGAGAGGGAAGAGTCTTAGACGCTAAAGAAAGCCTTTTCAGCCTTATCACATTGGAACAACTTGCTTGCCCCAAGATCCAGATGGCCCACATACTGTCCTATCTTCAGGATGGCAGCAAAGACAGTTTTATTTTGATAGGCTCTCAAGAGTATAGTGCTTTAGAGATAGTCTTTTTATCATTATCTGATGCCAGTTTTAGATTTTGGGATTACTTTAATTGTAGATTTAATAATTAAATCAAATACACTTAATCAAATTGCAGTTTGATTAAGTGTAAATCTCCTAATGTCAGGTAATTGAGGTAGCCTAAAATATTGCAAAAATAAATAAATTTAAGAAACTGTATTCTAAATTTTAAGGGAAAGCATTTAGGTTCATCCCCAAAACCCAGACATTGGAGTTTCCAAATATTTGCTATAGCTTACGATTTATTTGGAAAGTCTGCTGGCCTACCACAAGGCCTTAAAACAGGGTTGTGTCACTGAAGTTGGCCTGGCCCATCCAACGGCTGTGCAGATTTTGTTTGTCATTTGTTTAGTTTTTATCTTAGCTGCTGAATACATTTTATGTGGAGAGGGTAAAAGAAGATGACCTTGACAGAGCTATGCAGCAATGGTGGGATTCAATTTTTTTTACTACCGGTTCTGTGGGCGTGGCTTCATGACCATGGCAGGGGAAGGATACTGTAAAATCTCCAGTCAGGAGTGGTATCTGTCGTTCTCTGAACTACTCAAAATTTCCACTACCAGTTCTCCAGAACTGGTCAGAACCTGCTGAATACCACCTCTGCTATGCAGGCTTTGTTTGCTTAGGCAGTTCATGAGATAACATTTCAAAGTAGGTCACAGAAGTACTGAACGATAAGGAGGACAAGGAGGTACATGCAGTACAATCAGACTTACAAGATTCTTTTACAGCCAATCTAAAAAAAAAAAGGACTTTTAGTCTTCCTGTGCAGCTGCTTTTCTGGAATCACCGAGGCTGACAGTAATATTGTTATTGTGATACCTTGTTGTACTTTAAACTGCTGTAAACTACCCAGTCATGAATTTGAGATAGGCAGCCATACAATATAAATGGAAATCAATCAATCAATTAATTAATTAATCTCAGAGAATCTGAAGATTATGTGATTCTCCTCCTTACATTAGAATTCCCATGGACACTGCATGATTCAGCTTTCCCACCCAAGATTTCAATGTAATCCCAAATTTTGTTGTAGAAAAAAATTCACTCCAGTGCCTGTATTTCTGTAAGTGAGAATGAGTCATGCAGTTGAATGGCACATTTAGAGTTTAAGGTGAAGGAAAGAAAAATGTCCAAAGCAGGATCCAGCTAAAACATTGAACAAGGGGCATAGTCAGATAATAGTCCTCAACTAGTTAATAAAAGAAACCTGGGATTAAAGAGTGATTGTGTCAAGTAAATATGTTAAGTAGTTTTGCAGGAGCTCCAAAGTATGCTTTGCTTAAGTCAGCTTTCTGGTAGCCTGCATAAAATGTTTTGTGTGGACTAGAAATATACCTGAATATACCCAGATCTGTGTATGCCCACTTCTGTAAAAATAATAAAACATACAGTGTTCAAACTGTGTCTCTCCCAAAAACTCTGACAAAACTTTTATTATGGATAGTTTCCCTGTCATAGGAACTGACGAATGCGTCTGAACAGGCAAACCTAAAAATTGTTAAGGCTTCTGAGGAGATTTTGAAATAGTCTGCTGATTCCATTACAATAGCTTAATACCAACAGGTGGATGAAAGTATTTCAAGCTCAAATCCATTTGTGTTTTTTATGCTTTGTGCCTCTTCAGCTAAATGGATCAAATAAAATCATTGCTGAGTATTATTATTTAAGTCATGTAATTAACTTCCTAAGCAGAGTTATAAACAGCATCAAGATTTCCAGTTTTGGCCCACCCACCTAATAAATATAATTATTCTATATTTGTGGTCTCTGGCTTTAGCCCCTCGCACAAAGGAAAACAATAAAAATATACCAGTAGACTGCTAAATAATAACTGCTTTTAATAACCAGAGACAGGTATTAAATGTGCCTCCCTAAATGGAATTGTTTATATATCAGTTAGATCAGAAATACCTGATTTTGAATGGTAACTCCAATGTGGACATTTTTATTAAGTCTTTCTTCACCATCTTTTTCTCATCCTCCTATATAATTACCACAGATGTTATGATTTAAGCTTCTTTTTATTAGTCTGCTTCTAATAATTTCCCAATTATATTTTCATCTTTAATCTTCTCTTGATTTATATTCTTGCTTTGTGTCTTTTTCACCAAACCAGCCACATATCATCTACTGTTTTAAACAAGATAAGCTCTTATTCCTATCATTCTCCATTACTTGTTCTTTTATGCCTATGTTTTTTCAACTGGAGAGAACACAGACATTTACAATCTAAAACCACTTCAAAACAGGCAGAAAAGAAAATTAGATTGTGATCAGCTAACAGTCAAATGGCCAATTCACAAAGGTGGCAGACTATATGTGGCACATAAAATTCTACAACATTAAATGTGATGAAGTCATTTTTGTCTGACAGCAGTACAGAAACATAAAATTTCTCAGATTGATCTGAAAACACAACAGGAAAGGTGTGATGCATTTGTAATATACCTCTAGAAGAGGTATATCAGAGGAAACCATGAGTGGCTATTTCTGTTTCCTAATCAACAATTGTAGATACATTTCCTATATAAAATGATTTTAAATCTGCCCTACAGGTCTGCTGAAAGAAGCACATTACATCTCATTTTGTAAATGCTCTGCTGTTTAGGAAATAGAAGAGATGAAAGATCATTTCCAAGTGTGCTTGGAGGCTTATAAACTGTTCTCTAGTTTCCTGAAGATGGGCTATGTTTTCATTTGCTGCCTTAGGGCTACTATAGGCTGCTTAAAATCAGAAAGAGTTGGGTAGCGCCTTTTTAAAACACTTCAAGGCAATAAGTATCATCACAGGCATGAAATGGCTTGCTTAGAACCCAACAAAAATAATATTTAATCTGAGAACAGACCAAGAAAAAAACCTCTAGAAGTACAGCCTCCTTCCACCTTGCCTAAAACTACCAGAGTATGTATGAAAGCAAACTTGGTGGAAAGAATTTATTCTTCTTAAGTTTTTCTTCTGTTTGAATAATTATAGCAATAACAGTAGCACTTAGACTTATATCCTGCTTCACAGTGCTTTACAGCCCTCTCTAAGCTGTTTACAGAGTCAACATATTGTCCCCAGCAATCTGGGTCCTTGTTTTACTGACTTCAGAAGGATGGAAGGCTGAGTCAACCTTGAGCCAGTGAGGATTGAACTCCTGGCAATGAGTTGAATTAGCCTGCAATATTGCATTCTAACCACTGGGTTTTATACCACAGCTCTTATTGAAAATATATTGTTGTCAAATGAAGAGCCAACATAGTGTTTAAGGCTTTCTTAAATATTTTATTTATCTTATCTTATTTTATTTATCTTATCTTATATTTTATTATCTTATAGTTAGTCTTCACCTACCAATCATAATTGGGACTGGCAACTCCACTGAGGTCATAATTGTCATGTGATTGCACTGACTTACAACGTCAATTTGTCAATTCTGGTTGATTCATTAGGTGAATCAACCACGACTGTTAAGCACGATGTCATGTGACCATGACCTGCAACTTCCTGACAGCTTCCCCTCTGACTTTTCCTGTTGGAAGCCAGCTATGAAGTTCCCAGATGGTGATGGTGACTGTGGGATGGTACGAACATCACAAATGTGCAGCAGTTGCCAAGTTCCTGAATTATAATCATGTATCTGGGGATGCTACAATAACAGCCATTTTCAGAAGTGGGTGTAAATCTCCTTTTTCAGTGCCATCATAATTTCAAATAATCGCTGAATATGTGGTAAGTGAGGACTAAGGTGCTGGATTTTAGTTTAGGGTGCTAGATTAGAAGTAAGGACTAGTGGTGGGATTCATTTTTTTTTTACTACTGGTTCTGTGGGCATGGCTTGGTGGGCATGGCAGGGAAGGATACTGTAAAATTTCCAGTCAGAGATGGTATTTTTTGCTTATCCGAACTACTCAAAATTTCCACTACCGGTTCTCCAGAACTGGTCAGAACCTGCTGAATACCACCTCTGGTAAGGACATGTAGGTCCTAGCCTGCTAGGTGACATTGGACAAGTCAACTGGTCTCAGCCCCAAAACAGGACTGGGTTCTATAATAAGTTGGCTGAAGAAAAAACTCCCTGCTGTACCATGCATTATTGGCTTCACCATGTAAGCTAAGCAGGCATAATATAATCAAATGGAATAAATACTAAGAAATAGAAAGAGACAGTGCGTCAAAGCAAAATTTGTTAGATCATTATGCTCCAAGTGCACTAAGAATAAGTTTTGTTGAGACATAACTACGTCCATTATACCATTTGGAATAGTTCCTAAGACTATAGGCACACCAATTTTGGTAGTGGTTAAGGCGCTGGCCTAGAAGTAGGAGAAAGTGAATTCTAGCCCCACCTTCGGCATGAAAGATAGCTAGGAGACTTTGCACCGATCACACTCTTTCAGCCCAAATCACCTTATAGGGTTATTGTAGAAAAAATACGAAGGAATATTAGGTATGTATGCCACTCTGAATTATTTATAAAAATAATAAAGGTGGAATAATGAATAAAAAAACTGCAGGAAGAAATGTCAATAATGTATGCAATGATGATGACACTATTCTTATAGCTGAAAATACAAAGCATCTTTGAAGTCTAGTAATAAGAGTCAAGGAGAATAGTGAAAAAAATGGAACTAAAATTAAATACAAAGAAGTTCAGACTAAAGGTAACAGGTACAACAACTGGTCTTAGAATTGATAATCAAAATAAGAGAGATAACTTCTGCATTTTAGGATCAACCATCAACAGTAAAGGAAAAAGAAGTTAAGAAATAGACTACAAATTATAGGAAACTGATTTTTTTTGAGCTTGTAAAAAAAAACATTAAACATTAATTATGTTGTAGCTTTTTAAAAGCCACTGAAATAGTAATGCTTTGCATGTGCACACTTTTAATTGTTAATTTAATGATTTAAAAGTATGATATGTAATTCCATAATTTTGGTTAAAAAGCAAAAATGAATTAAATTCTTTTGATAAAATGTACAGGTGAAATTTTAATAGGTTCATTTCATGTAGACATAATATATAAACCATGCTTTATGACAGAATGACAATCTTTAAAATATGATTACAAAATATATTATATGATTATAAAAATATGATTATAAAAATCCAATCCAACTCAATACCATTGAAAAAGAAAAATAAGAAATCCAGCATGGTTGCACAAAGAACTATCTGACATACTGAAAAAGAAAAAAAATGCTTACAAAAAATGGAAAGAGGCAGAATACCAACAAATAGCCCAAACCTACAAAGGTGAAGTCAGAAAAGCTAAAGCTCAGAACAAAGTAAGACTTTGACTGAGGTTTTCTATGTTTTTTGCCAGTTTTCAACAATTCCTTCTAGTTTCCGGTTAAAAATGCCCATTGGCGAAAATGGACTTGTTTAAACAACCAGTGTTTGCTTAATGACCACAAGGTTCAGTTGACGACCATGGTGTTTGCCTAACCCAGGGGTTTGCAACCTTAAACACTCAAAGAGCCATTTTTCTATTTTTTTTTAAACAAGTCTCTCTCTCTCTCTCTCTCTTTCTCTTTTCTTTCTTTCTCCTCTCTTTCTCCTCTCCCTCTCATCTCTTTCTCTTTCTTCCTCATCTCTTTCTCTCTCTCTCTGTTTCTCATTTCTCTTTCTATCTCTCATCTATAACTGCTAAGGTTGGAAGCTGTTTTTTTATAATCCTATTTCTTTGCAGTTTTTTTTCACACACATTTGTGCATATGTATCTGTTGAGTTTTGGTTAGACGGACACACCAGGCAGACACAGGAGCTGAAGAATAACGTTTCTTTATTTGAAGCAGTAACAGATTGTCGTGGTTGCCCAGCTGGGCTGGCAGCCAGCTGGCTGGAGCCGGAGCCCCAAAAGCCCGGTTGATGCCGTTTGACAGCTCCTTATATAGTCTGCTGTCAAACGGCACCAACCAATGGGAACAGTCGGTGGTCCCGCTCAAAATGCGGACCAGGTTGAAGACTTAGCTAGTCAGGGACACAACACCCCTTTCCCCTAGCCAAGGGCATGCGCTGCCCAGCCTTTTGGGAATACCATGGTACAAATAAGGAAATTGAACTAGTAGCTGCTTTGCGCACCTATCCACTAGGCTTCCAAAAATTGGCACCCCACCTGTCGCAAGGTAGGAGCCTGAGAAGGGGAACCAGATAAGATGGTGCATAAACATGTCTGGTGACTGCCTGCATGGGGTAGGGCAGAAGTCCCTGAACCCAAAGGCTGGAGGCTCGTTGTGCTCTCCTGGCCCCCTTGGGACAAGAACATCCAACCTCCCACCTACCTAGCTTTCGCCCCCCCTGGGGAGTGTAGTGCTACTGTCAAGGGATACAAGCCCCAGGTGGGAAAGACCCTAGAGGTGGGTGCATGGAAGGACTCTAATGGTGGGTGTGCACCTCCTTGTTCAGCTCCTGACACCCACCACCCCCTAACTACAGGATCCATCCCCCAGAGTCACTGGGAAGGGGGGGGCAGAGAGAGTTTTATTTAACAAACGTGAGAGAACGAAGAAAAGTCTCAAACAGCTCAGTGAACTCGGAAACAACGCCAGCCATGCTCAAAACCACGAAGGGGTTGCAGGCCTGCAGAGCCAATGGCTGCACCGAGTCCACAATGGTGAAGAGCTGCACCGGCAGTGGCCCGTCGCTCGGCAGCTGGTGGGAGTCGAGGAGGCGCTCGGGCTGTCGGCAGCGGCGGCGGCAGCGGCGGCGACGGCCGGGACGGGAGGCGACTGCAGCGGAGGCTGCGGCGGCGGCGAAGAGGCTGCGCGGCGGCGGCGAAGAGGCCGTGGGGCGGCGGAAGAGCCGGAAACAGCGGAGGCCGCGGCGACTGAGGAGGCGGCAGCAGCGGAGGTCGCATGGCGGAGGCGGCGGCGACGGAGGCGGCAGCAGCGGAAGAGGCCACACGGCGGCGGCGGCGGAGCTGGAAAGCAGCGGAGGCCGCGGCGGCGGAGGCCGCATGGCGGCGGCTGAAGAGTCGACAGCAACGGAGGCCGCAGCGGCAGCAAAAGTGGCCGGAGCGAGGGCGGCAGCACCAGAGGCCGCAGCGGCGGCAGAGGTGGCAGCTCGGGAAACCGCGGCGGCAGCAGGAATGGTAATGGCGGCCGAGTCGGGGGAACGGAGTCTCGCCGGCCTTCACGGCCTTGAGGGCGACGCTGGGCCTCGGCTAGAGGCTGTAGACTTCTGCGCTCTTGTAGCGCCAACGGGGTGCCTTTGGCACGGGAGGCGGCTCTATGCCTGCTCTACAGGGGAAGGTCTCGCCGGCCTTCACGGGCCTTGAGGGCGACGTCTGTTCCTCGGCTGAGGAGGCTTTTCAGACTTCTGCGCTCTTGGTAGCGCCAACGGGGGTGCCTTTCGGGCGATGTCTGTTCCTCGGCTGGGGAGGCTTTTCAGACTTCTGCGCTCTTGGTAGCGCCTACGGGGGTGCCTTTCGCACTGGAGGCTAGAGTGCCTTTCTCCTCAGTCAGGGAGACTTTCAGCTTCGTGCCCTCAAAAGGGCGCACGCAACAGGGCCTGTCAGGCAATGACTTTCTCCTCAGTCAGGGAGACTTTCTCCTCAGCTGAGGAGGCTGTTTAAATTTGGCACGCGCAGAGATTGTCTGCGGCTCCAGACATTCAGTGGCTTCAGCTCTATCTTCAGTGACTTAGCTTCTTGCCTGGGTGTCTCTTCTGACATCCCATCCTCGTCGCCAGTGTTGAGTTTTGGTTAGACGGACACACCAGGCAGACACAGGAGCTGAAGAATAACGTTTCTTTATTTGAAGCAGTAACAGATTGTCGTGGTTGCCCAGCTGGGCTGGCAGCCAGCTGGCTGGAGCCGGAGCCCCAAAAGCCCGGTTGATGCCGTTTGACAGCTCCTTATATAGTCTGCTGTCAAACGGCACCAACCAATGGGAACAGTCGGTGGTCCCGCTCAAAATGCGGACCAGGTTGAAGACTTAGCTAGTCAGGGACACAACAGTATCCAATATTCTTTCTTCCTTTCTGCTATGTATTCAAAATGGGCAATGATTTTATATCTGTGTGTGTCTGTGTAGCATGTGTGTATGTGTATGGATATGTGTATATATTTCACTTTTAATGTGTGCCAGTATACTTACAGTAAAAAAATGAAATAAAAAGTTATCTTATCCTATCTTCCTTCTTTCTTTTCCAGCCCCATTCCGTCCCAAACCCTATTTTGTGTTGGCTTCCCAGCCAAGTACTTACCAGGTCTAATCCTGTTTAGCTTTCTAAAATTGGCCTACTGAAATAAATACCAAACTAAACTGCCCAATAATTTACCTACCATCACTATCTTGCATCTGATTTCAATGTAAACAGCCAATCTGCAGTATTGGCAATCTGCAGTATTCAATGTAAACAACCAATCTGCAAGTTTGGGGACCCCTGATCTAGTCTGGAGTCACTGGCAAGAGCAGCTCAGCATGGAGAAAAGTTGTGCATCTCCCCATATTTCTTTCTCCGTGAGCAGCCTCGTCCTCTCCTCCTCATTTGTAAAGCACGCTATGTTTAAAGGTGCTGTGAGACGCTGCTCACGGCAAGAGGAATATGGGGAGACACTCGACTTTTCTCCATACTAAGAGGGCTGCTCTCTCTCTCTCGCATCCACTCTTGGCATGGAAAAAAGTCAGTGGGAGCAGCAGTTGAGACGGTTGGCCACCTGTCCTGGAGCTCATGCTCACCATACCTGCAGGGGGTGGGGGATGCAGCAGTAGCGAGGCAACAATGGTGATTCCGGCAGCGTCAGGGCTTCCGGGACCAGTCCTCCTCCGCCATCCATGTGGCCGCACACGTGGTGCATCGGGGCTTCCAGGCTCTGCTCCCCGCACCACCGTCAGCTGTCCTAGACTCAATCAAGGGGCGCCTTGCTGACACAAACCACTCCACATGTTCCCTCCCATCGGAAACAGATCCCGGGCAAGCAGAGAGAAGCAGGATTCAACCTGGCTTCTTCTCTGCTTGCCTGGGAGCCGTTTCCAATGGGAGGGGGACTTGGAAGCTTTCCGCTGTGCTGGGAAACTTTCTTGCTCTCCCAGAAACAACAGCAGGAAGGAACACGTGGAGAGGCTCGTGTAGGCTCCAGCCAGGCTAGTGGCTGCTTCTCTTACCTGCTGCTGTTGCTGGGAGAGCAAGAGCGCCTCGAATGCAATAGTGGCAGCACATTTGAAAAGTAGAGCAAAGCTAGACTGACTTTGCTCTACTTTCCCAACATGCCTGCAGGGCCGGCGCCTTGAACACGGCGGTGGCGGCACATTGGGAAAGTAGAGCAAAACCACTCTGGGTTTGCTGTACTTTCCCAACGTGCTGCTGCTGCGTTTGAGGCATTGGCCCCGCACGCTCACCCCACTGATTACCGGAGCGGTGCAAGGGGCTCAATGGGGTGAGCCTGCAGCAAACCCAGAGTGTTTTGCTCTACTTTCCCAACGTGCTGCCACTGCCGTGTTCGAGGCACCGGCCCCGCAGGCTCACCCCATTGACTTTTGCACCGTGCAACAATCAATGGGGTGAGCCTGCAGGGCCGATGCCTCGAACGCGGCAGTGGCGCTCTACTTTCCCAATGTGTAGGCTTTGCTGTACTTTCCCAATGTGCCGCTGCCGCCATGTTTGAGGCACCGACCCCGCAGGCACATTGGGAAAGTAGAGCAAAGCCAGAGTGGCTTTGCTCTACTTTTCAAATGCGCCGTTGCTGCTGTGTTCAAGGCACCGGCCCCGCAGGTCCATCCCATTGAGCCCGCTGCACCGGAGGGACCTGCCCAAGCAAGTCCGAGCGGAGCAGTGCACCAAGTCAATGAGGTGAGCCTGAGAGAGGGAAAGAGAGAGAGAACGGGTAGAATCCCACCCCTGAATTGTGCCTTGTGAGGGGCCCACCTCCAGCCCCCCCCCTTGTCTCTTAGCGCCCCCCTGCCAGCCCCCTTGCCTCTTAGCACCCCCCTAAGGCATCCCACTGCCTCCCAGGGGGCGGTACCGCCCACTTTGGGAACCACTGGTTTAAAGTCTTATGAAATAAAATTAGTTAGAGACAGGCAGGATGTGATATAAGTGTTGTGCACGGACTTGATCATTAGCAGCTAAAGCAGCAGAATATAGGTGGGTTCAGCTATTTCTGTTTATGGACAATGCATGTATACTATTAAACACACAAAACAGATTTCCAAAAAGCAAAGGAAAATATGCCAAAGTTCAACTATTCCAGCACACCCGCTAATTAAGCAAACATTTTTTCTCTAAATTAGACATGTTCTTTCCTATAGTTAGCAACATAGTATAAATATGTGCATTCTCTCACTTGTTTCAATCCCTGCCTTACAACAGATACCTTTCTTCTGCTATTTTGAGTCTTCTCCTTTAAAAGACAGAAATATCATTTTAACCCACCACTTTTCCAGTTTTCATGTGGTGAACAAGTGATACTGTTCTCCTTCAATGCCAAATTGTTCTCAGTGAGAAAAGATAATCTGATGCTGACTAAAATAAACTGCAAGAAAAATATGAAGAGTAAGTTTGAAGGAGAAGGAATGCTGAGATGTTTCTTTTTGATTGCATCCATATTTGTTATTTAGATCGTAAGTCATCAAAGTAAATGTTATTCTAAAACTATTAAACAAAATTATACAAAAATCAACTGAGAAATAAACTTGACATATCCAACCCAGCTGATACACATTAATATTATTGGCAGTTTAAAAACAAAGTCCATGAAAGTTACATATGCAAGCTATTTTCATCCCTGAATACTGTTGTTAAAAGAATTATTTCCCAAGGCCATTCCTTTCTGCTGTGTTTTCTCATTTATCGTAATTCATACAAGCATTATACAATGCAAAACAAAAGAATAATGTAATCTTTAGCTTTACAAAATCCATTCCATTCCAATATACTAACAGAAATTACGGCTTCTTCTGTAGGTTTATGGTAACCCAGCAATGAGGATATGGCCAGTAATATATGGGTAGTGTTTATTTAATGGCTATAATTTTGACTGACAACTTGGTTATTAAACAAAGTGATTGCTAAGTGAAATTGTGACTGTACTTTTTAAATCTTACATCAGCTTTCCTTTGCTTTACAGACCTGTGAAGGTCATAAATGCAAGGATTGGTTGTAGATTTACTTTTTCATCGCCACTTTAACTATGAACAGGGAAGTCACTAAATGAGAGCCACCTGCATATTGGATAGGTGCAAGAGGCTATAGAATGTGTGCCTTTCTGATGATGCCACCATTTAAAACTAGAAGCATTGCTAGTGATTATTAACTTCCTATACATTTATTCTACTATTAATTCTCTTCCGGGAACATCTAAAATCCTATTTAACTTTGTACAGTATATAACTTGTCTGCGATGAACTTCTTGAGCATTCCTTCATGGGTTGCTTTTTTACATTTGAACATTAAAGAACTTTGCATGCTTGTTATCTGTTCTGAGGTTTAGCACTGGTAAGCTATCTATGCCTCTGATATTTTGGAGCCAAATTCCCCAATCCCTTGACTCTACCCATTCTATATTTGGTTGATGAAAGCTGAAAATTTGAAACACCTAGGCTAGCTAAACCCAAATTATTATTTACTCATG
Source organism: Notechis scutatus (assembly GCF_049901735.1). Lineage (NCBI taxonomy): Eukaryota > Metazoa > Chordata > Lepidosauria > Squamata > Elapidae > Notechis > Notechis scutatus. Next base: position 45,549,579 of record NC_142009.1, read on the forward strand.
TAAGCAATACTACATAAAAGATGGTGCTGCCATTTTAGTGTTGTATGTAGTTGATGAATTGTAAAAATATTTATTATTAAAATGTACAGCTGATGTATATTTCTATTGTTAAGTGCTAAATGTCAATTCTGACATGTCCTTAAGCAGAATATTTTCTTTTTATCTGTAACACTTTGGATGAAACTCAACATTAATAAAATGAAGCAATTTGAACTCCATGAACAATCTCAACAAGTTATAGTAAAACCATTTTCTAAATTCTACCCTGAATTTTCCCATTTAAAAAGTCATAACTTCTGCTTATATATTTAATAAATCTTTTCCTTTGCATTTTATTTTGTAAAGTATGTTCTGATGTGACAAAATGGGGGGAGGGGAGATCCAGTTGCCATGACCTACTATTAATTTATATTTCTTTGTCTCTTCCTGTTCCCCGCTCCCACATTCTCATGGCCACAATGGTGTACTATTAAATACCACACGTCAAAACTATGAAACATAATAGTTTGCTAAGTGGAAAAGGAGAGAAGGGAGTGCTTGTGACATAAGGCATTCACTTAGTTTTTACACCTCTCCAGATTATCAGATGTTCATATTCCATTCCTGACAATTTAGGAAAACATATGTATTAAACTGCTTAATAAGAATAACCTGGATAGCATAAACATAAATATATCAATAAATAAATGGAGAATATTACCTTTTTTTAAAAAAGAAAACAAAGTTGTTGTGCAAAAATTAGATTGCAAATGACAAAAAAGGCAACAGAGATAAATTGTAAGAATTTTGTTTTAATGTGTATGCTTATTTTGAGGAAACTCTAATGTTTTTATGTCTGTTTGTCCTGAATTAAGAAAATAATAATATTCTAAAGCCATCAGTGTCTGATTTAGATTTGATTAAATGTAAAGTGATTCCCCTAGATGCATTTTTACAGCCTTAATCAGCTTATTCAGTTTAATGAGTAGCCAACAGAAGGCTTATTTTCTCAATACTTTTTTTAAAAAATGAATTTAATCTATACGTGGAGAGATCATGAGTTTCCTTTGGTCTTGTAATAAATATTTTTGAAGTTATATGGAAGCTTTATTACTTTCTTTGTAATCTTTTGCTGGTTTTCTATGGCCCATTGTTACAGCAGCAATTCTCCCCAATAATCCCATCAGATGGGAACAGTAATAGACCACCACTGTAGTTCAAATGACTACATCCAACTCCTTCTATGGAACAGGATATATTGAACAAAACCTAATGAACAACCATACTGTTCATGAATAAGTAAACTATTTGAAACTTTTTATTGTTTCAAAAGAATTATTGCAAATTGACACTGCCCACTTATCTCAATTCTGTAGCACCACCCCTACAACTAATTCAGATAACAGATAATCAGAGTTGGAAGGGACCTTATAGGTCATCTAGTCCAACCCCCTGCCCAAGTGGGAGACCCTGCACCATTTCTGACAAATGGCAGTCCAATCTCTTCTTGAAGGTCTCAAGTGATGGCACTGCCACAACTTCCAAGGGCAAACTGTTCCATTGGTTGATTGTTCTCACTGTCAGAAAGTTTCTCCTTATTTCCAATTCAATTGATGGTATTACCTCAGGTGAAAAAAAATCTTGCTGATCCTCTGGTAGTCTCTGTATTGCTTTCATTGGAGGATAGAGCTCTGTTAACATATATGTCCTTCCTCCTAAACAAGGATGCTGTCTCAAGGTATGGATACTATGCTATCCCCAACATTGAATAACATTCAAAGTTAATTCAGCAAACTTCTGTATGTAGAATACAGATGTGGTACATCTTCTTTTTCTCCTTTCACATCTAATCATTCGATGCTTGACCTGCAGCTCTCTTCCTTCCTTTCCTTCCTTTTTTCTTAATGTATATGTTTATTCACAAGAATAACCTTACCTTATTTCATCTTAGAACCTAATCTTGCAGCAATACATATTTTCCAGGCATGTTTCTCAAGACAGTTATTCCAAATTCATGTCCTTTTCTCTATAAAAAGTTGGTTTAAAGTAAATGTAGTGATTATTTGCAAACATATAACGTATAGTTTAAGTGTGCCCAGTCAGGGAAACTAGTTAGATATATATGTAATAATCCAATCCAATTCTAGCTATACTGAAAACGTAGGCATAACCAGTTATGCCAGAATGTGCTCTGAATTTTTATGCGCATCTTCTTAAAAAGTCTTTACCCATACTGATGTTCTCTGTTCTTGCTATATATGCAACTGACGAGTCAGATTTATCATTTGCATATGTTCCATCTCCATAATATCCAGATTCCAAGAAAGGAAAAATAGTGCAGGTACTACAAAAGGGCAATGAATCAACAATCTCTTTGCTTTCAAGATTACTGACTCACTACCCATATGTCCAGACTCCTTGATTTAATAAACAATGTATGTAACTTCTATAAAACATGTATTCCAATTAATATTTGGTTATTCTAAAGGGCACAGGGGGAGCATGTTCAAACATTATTCTTTAGTGAAGAAGGCAATCTATTTGCTTCCAATAATGATTATTTTGAAATAAGGAAAGGATATATTTTTATATTGAGGATTACCTTGGATTCTTTTATCTACCTTTACATGTACTTTATGTATAAATGTATGGGGACATATAAATATTGCTGGGGAATGTTATTTCCCCCCAGATTTTAAGTGTTGCATGGTTGCTGACTTTCATCTTGAGACTAAACAATATTTATCTGGTGTTGGCTGGGCAAAACGTAACTAAGCAGGGATAAACTATCACAGGGGTAGGGAAACTTGGCTTTTTTTTAATCACTTATGGACTTCAACTCCCAGAATTCCTGAGTGAGCCATAAAAGGTTCCCCATCCCTGACCTACTGGTTTTTCAGTTGTGGGGGAAATCAATTTTTGACTTGAATGGGACTGTTTAATATACAAATGTAGGACATATGTTTCCCTATCCCTGAATTATCACATAAGTTTTCTGGGCATGAATGGGTATTTTGAAAAAAATGTTGGTTGAGTACCTTCTGAGTGGTTGTGGCAGCTCATAATTCTGAAGAATAGATCTAGAAAAGTATTTTTAGACACATGTATATTTTCCTATAATGGTTAAAAGCATACATACATGTCTAGTGATCACTATTGCCAGATTAAGCTAATTAATCAAAACATATCTATTTAAGCAAATGTAATTAGTCAATAGGTATCTATTAAGCAATCCATGTTGCTGAACTATACAATACATCATATTGGACTTTCTAAGACTTACCTTCTCTGCAAGCAGTTCTCTAATTTTGCTGGCTTGAAGGCGAAACTTCATTAGTTGAGATTCCATAACCATGCATCTTTCCTTCCAGTTTATTAACCTTTCTGGCTCCAGGAAGTCTGCCATATTTAGGCTTTGAAAAAAAAAGGAAATATTCAATAAGATTTTAACTGTTAATATACAAACATTTACATGTATTGTACAAATTAAAAGTATTTTAATTGTCAAATAAGTATCTTTTGACTACTTCAATATTTAGCATAAGATTATGTCTTTATGCATACTACAAAGGATGAGTGCAATATTTGCAAAATTGTACATTCATGATATCAATAAAAAATTAATCCCAATTCTGATTGTAAAATGTCAAGTTTACATGAACTCATTTATATTGCAATAATATAGCAATTCATGGATTAATTATACACCATACTGTTTAAATGCAAATCATCTTTCCCTTTTTTGAATTAAGAAATCTGTTATAGGAGCAACTCATAGAACATATCAGTGACTCATAAGAAGTTAAGAAATAAGTTAAAAGATACGACGTAGCAATCATATGCACTTAATGGGTTCAAGATAAATGGGCTTTTTAAACTAGAAATGTATAAAATTATGCGATAGCATTATGCTTCTGGTTCAACTAATAATTTTTTTCAAAACGCATTTCTATTTTATTCACACAATATATGGGATTCTCCTGGGGCTGCTTTGGGGAATGGGAGTGGGAGGCCTTGTGCTGTCTTGGTTCACTTCCTTCCTCCGCGGCTGCTCTCAGTCAGTGTTGATAGGAGGGGAGAGATCCAACCCTCGCCCACTGCTTTACAGGGTTCCGCAGGGCTCTGTACTCTCTGTGCTCCTGTTCAACATTTATATGAAGCCGCTGGGTGAGATCATCCATCACCATGGACTGAGGTATCACCAATATGCTGATGATACTCAGCTGTATGTCTCGGCCAGTGGTGAGTTAAGTGATGCTGTATCCTCCCTGTTAGGGGCTGGATGGGGAGCAACGGGTTGAAACTAAACCCTTGCAAGACTGAATGTGTTTGGGTTTGGGTTGGTTCAGAGAGAATTACCACCTTTAGTCTTGGATGGGGTGGCACTACCACAAACAGACTCTGTGCATAACCTAGGGGTTTTCCTGGACTCACGACTCCTGTTCAAACAGCAAGTAGCAGTCGTGGCCAGGAGGGCCTTTGCGTAACTGCAGGTTGTGCACCAATTACGCCCTTTCCTGGATCAGCGGTTCCTACTCACAGTCACTCATGCCTTGGTCACTTCCCATCTTGATTATTGCAACGCGCCAGTGGTGGGATTCAAATGTTGTTACTATCAGTTCTGTGGGCGTGGCTTGGTGGGCATGGCAGGGGAAGTATACTGTAAAATCTCCAGTCAGAGGTGGTACTTGCCGGTTCTCCAAACTACTCAAAATTTCCGCTACCAGTTCTCCAGAACTGGCCAGAACCTGCTGAATACTACCTCTGCAAAGCGCTCTACATGGGGCTGCCCTTGAAGAGCATCCGGAAGTTCCAGTTGGTGCAAAATGCAGCAGTCCACATGGTTTTATGCAGACCCCGGTGCACATGTGTCACCTCTCCTGCAGGAGCTGCATTGGTTTGCTTCTGATTTGCTTCTGAGTACAATTCAAGGTGCTAGTTATCTCCTTTAAAGTCCTTGATGGCTTGGGTTCGGGTTATCTAAGGAAACATCTCTTGCCAGTCACATCCACCCGACCCATTAGAGCGAGGAGTCAGGGAATGTTGTGGTTCCCACCCCTGAGGGAGATATGCCTGGTGGGACCCAGAAGAAGGGCCTTCTCCATGGTGGCTCTGTCTCTCTGGAACATCATTCCCCCAGATATTAGAATGGCCCCCTCACTAATACTCTTCCGAAAGGCCCTGAAGCCCTGGTTTTGCCAGCGGGCCTGGGGAACCTAGAGAGGGATGTAGCCCATCAGGTGGCTAGTGTGATCTGCTGTTGTTGGGGAGGCGGGTGGGAGTTGCTTTTTGATTTTTGTTTTCCCAAATTTTGTTCTACTGTACTTTACTAATTTATTTGAATCTTTTTGTTAGTTTTTAATTGTTTCTATTTTTTTGTTTTAAATCTGGTTTTACATTGTGTAAGCCGCCTTGAGTTGCTATGGGCGAATAGGCAGCAATATAAATTAAATCAATTAAATAAATAAATATTAAAACACATTTTATATAATTTAAAACAAGGCATAGAAGCTAAAATCTATAAGCTATTTTAATATATGAAATATAATTTTATCATATATTAAAATAGCTTATAGATTTTTAGCTTCTATGCTAACTTTTAATATTTTATATAATTTTATATATTTATATTTTATAATTAATGTTAATACATTTTAATATGTAAAGATATTACAATTGTATATTAAATCAAATAATTGACCACAAATAATATAGCAAAATCTTTCTGAAATGTTATAGTCCATGATGATTAAAAATAAAATCAAAACTTATTTTGTTGATACAACTTAAAGATGATCAATTCTCTCCTCTCAATTTTTGTTGTTTTTCTTTTAAATAATTACTTGTTTTTATTATTTTTAGAATGTAATATAAATGTAAAAATGTCAATTGTTTCAATAACAAAATTACCAGTGACTTTTGGTTTCTGTGTAGATCACAGCTATTGTATTGGTCATATAACATTCTGATTTCCACTATTGTAAAGGTTTTTTTTTAGTTATAATTCCCCAAAATTATTTGCTTTACATTTTTTCAGAAAGCAAAGGGCTACGGAAATATTTGCTGGCACAATACATGCTGTTTACATTTGTGGAATGAATGATCTTATTTATGAGTCAATGACTTCCCGTCTCTTATTTGATTCCTCAAGGGAAAAATAAATGAGTTCATCACTTTGGCTTGCTTGTGTTCTGATTCAGCATTATGAATCTACACACATTTTCCCTCCTGTGCCTTTTTTGTTTCTTTCATTTTAAAATATAACGTAACAGTACAATCCCATTGAGGATTATTGAATTTATCTCGAATTAAACTTGTATCTTTGCTTAGAATGCACAATTGTATGCTTAAATTTATTAATACCCCACAGGGTATTAAATTTCAGAAGTTTGATAAAATCCGTTGTTTTTACATGTAAATAAAGTTTCTTTCCATTTGATAGATAGGAGTTTAACTGTTTTCATTTAAAGAGATTAATTCCCATACTTTTAACATACTTTTAACATCATGATACAGGATTTAATGTTTAATGTTTCACTGTTGAATATATTAACACTTATGAACTTATGAAATAATCAATTCAAAATATCAGTGAAATTAACAGTGTCTTTTCAGATAAAGTTTACACTGTACACTGAAGTGAATAAAAACTTATTCTTTTTAAATTGCAAGAAACACCCACAAAGTTCAGGGAGGTTAGGTTTTGCCCAAAATACTTTCCCAACACATAAAGTAAACAATCATATAAAAGAAGGACTTTGTTTCTTTTCTCTATAGCCAATTATTCCCCTCTTTTACAGTATTTGATACAAAAAGAAATTGCTTCTTTAAAATGATGTGTTAGCTGCAGATTTAGTTGTTACTTTTAAAAACTGGAAAGATTTTAATTTTCAACCAGTACTACAAGGTAAGGCGAAGTTACCAACAGAGGGAAATGTTGAAAGGTGCACTACAGCCATCATAATAGAGCATCTGCAGGTCTGAATAATTTACTTGAACTTGGTAAATTCAGATCTAAAGCAAGGTTTACATTATATGGTAAGACAAAGCCATACAAAACAAACAAATCAAAATGTCCTACACATTATGGCTTAACACCCTATAAACCCAGCCATTACCTCCCACATTAATTTGGTTTATAGGTTTAATATCTGGATATTATAGAGGTAAAGGAAAGAATGATTTAAGTTAATTTTAATTGTTGGATGAAGCACAAAATATACTTGTAATAAATCAGTAAAGAAAATATATCCATAGAAACATTTCTGGTATAAAAAATATTGGTTATTGTATTTCCTTTACAGCAAATAAGGTTTATGTATCATACTATGTTGTAATGTATTGAATAACGTTAGTTTGCTTACAGTTGTTCTGTGAAATTGGTAGTTTCTAAAATTTGATAAATAAATAAAATTACCTGGGTTCATACATTATATTAATGAATGTTGTAAATGTAAACCATTCCTTTTTATCCAGAATAGATAGTTTCATATATCATACAAAGCCAATACCAAACAAATGATATAATTGTTTAGCACTACCGAACATAAGCCCAACCATTGTCTCATGGGAAGGCTGGCAATTAAGCTGCAATATAATTACTGATTGGTGGCTATTATCTAGTTCCATTATTTGTGTAATTATGTATTATTTATTTGGACACATTTAAACAACACTGCAGACACTTTTAGAGACATTAGGCTTATGGTATTAGGATTGTCATGGTTCCTCCATCATCAAAATATATACTGTAATGCATTACTATTTTTATTTCAATACTTTTATCCATCAAGATGCTGGCAAGATATGTTAGTTTATAAATTTGTATTGAAACCTTCTCATTCTACTACTGTACACTCATTACAAAGGCCTATTTCAGAGAATGATTGTTCTGGAACATGCTGTTCATTTTCTATAGTGAGCTTCTTTAAAACATTTTGCAGTTCAAGGCTTTTCTACTTATCACAAGGGAAAAGATTACTGACCATATTTCCAGCTCAAAAACAATTTAGCATTCTGGGAGCCTGGCCAGAATGAAGAGCAAAAGAATTTCAAAGTGGTTTTCAGGATATGGAGCAAGAGTGGATAGGCCTCAAGGGCAAGAGGCTTTTTTTAAAAAAGAGAAAAAAGAAAAATTACCCCCAGTTATTCACAGTCAGGTATATTGAGAACTATGGATTCTTAGCCCAGGGGTTTATTTTGTGTACCAGTTCTGAATGGAGCTCATAGTTTCTTAGTAAATTCCACTCCTGGCTATTCTTGTTATATTTCTGTAAGACAATGTAGGGCAAGGAGGAAGAATGTAATATTGTTGATACTATTGTTAAAAGTCTGATGTCAGAAAACTTTCCTGATTTAGCATTACCATTCAATCCAGTTCAATTCAATTCATGCAATTCAGTTGTTGCTATTGTTGCTATTATTATTTAGCTTCTGTCCATTCCTGTTAAGTAGATATTCCCATGTATGCTACATTTCCCTTGACTCTTCTATTTGTAGGATAGTGACAGAGAAAAGAAACCCACTTGCAATTCAAAAAGTATAAAACTCCAGAATAGCACTTTTTCTAACACTGGGTCTAAACCCAAACTCGGCCTCAGAAGAGTTTAGTGCTCCCACGGTGGTGAGGAATGATAACTGAACATACAGAGAGTGCCTTTTCCTCAGGACAGCTAGTCCTCATGTGTTTGGTTCCTGTAATGTAAAAACATCATTTCGTGGAACTTAGATCTGAACCCAACACCTCATGGCATCAAATTTAAGATGCTGATTTCCCTTTCATTCAGTTACAGGCACCTTGCAGAATTTATAATCATACCAAATATGTGTAACTTGACACATAAGTAAACCCTACCCATAATGTGTGTTTTTTTTTAAATGTCTTTTTTCTTCTTAGACGTCTATTAACAAGTTTTGATCAAAAAGAAATGTAGGGAGAAAAACACTCATATATCTGATGATTTCTCATCCCTTCAGATACAGTATTCTACTTAGTGGAAGCCCTGGGGTAGAAGTCAATTTGTGAGTGACTCAAAAACACGGTGTGACTAACAGTATTAACAAATTTGGACATCTCTGGGATTACAATTGCTTCCCATCCTTCCTCAACTAATCCCCCCCATTATTATTATTTTTTTGCTGAGCCAAAGAAGGAAAAGGGAAAAGAAGAGGCTGGGGGACTGGGGGAAAGACGGCTCCTGCTTTCCCTGCTCTTATGGCTCGTCTCAGCTCGTTCAGTGTCTCTCCCCGAAGAGAAAAAAAGGGGGCCATTATCCGTCCCGCACACTCCCCCACCCCACCCCAAACTTAAGGCACACCTGCGGACGTCGTCATAAAGTTTCCGGCTCTTCAATGACTCCACTGACAGGCCCGCGCCCCTCTCCCCAAGATCTCAGAGCCTCTCCCGGGCAGCCCGCTCTGCGCTAAAGGCTTCGGCGGCACCATCTCCTCGCTCGGCAGGACAGGCGGCGAGGGGCCCGGGCTGAGCGACAGTTCCCTTGGCCATTCAAACAACCGCTTAGGCGGGACTTGCGGTCCACTCCGGCCTCTCCGCAGTGGGGGTGGCGTTTAGGCTTGCAGGCTCAGTGTGTATGTTATATGTGGGGAGGGGTGTGTGTGTGTTTGGTGGGGGGGTTTGCATTCATCGCCCAGACAAGCGAGTGAAATCAAGTTATGGGGCAAGAATATCATCGGGCCTCCCTGTATGTTGAAATCGTAGAGGCAGAATTGGATGCCCCTGGCTGAAAAGCACTGTGTTCTGCAAATTCAGCCAGCTTAAAAAGCCCATTGCAGGAGGTGTCAAATTAAACCTAAGGTCTGTCCTTGGTCTTCAATTCTGAAAGAGCAAAAGCTTTCAAGTTTTCAGAAATCTCAGCTCATGCATGGAAACTAGAGGAGTGCCAATCATAGATTGTTTAGCAAGCTGCCGGGGCGGTATACAATTAAACTATATAGGATGCACATAGAATAAAGAACAAATAACATCAATCAATACAGACACTCCAAACAAATGTAAAACAATTAATTATAACCATCAAAACCAGTTATTAACAACTGATAGAATACCTGAAAAACTGAAAAGTCTCATTTGCTAGAAACATACCAACATGTTAAATTGGAGACTGTGCTGTCAGTAAAACACCTCCAATAGAACAGAGTATTTGTAGCGCAGGATTGAGTGGTGGAGTCCTTGATGCTCCCTGAGTTTGGTTGTTTGCAGACATTTCATTACCCAACTAGATAACATCATCAGTGCAACTTACAGTGTAATACACAGGGAACAAACCTATATTCATTTGATAGGTAATGAAATGTCTGCAAAACAACCACAACAGCACAATACCCCCCCCGAAACTCCTAGAACACCAAGGACTCCACAATAAAACACTTGCTTAACAAAGGTGGCATGGTTGGGCAGATTGGGAACGTGAGAAAGGAAACTATCTAGATACAGAGGCTGGTCTTCGTCAAAATGTTACTGCTCAGGTAAGGCCCCTTCTGCACAAAAGAGATGGGGCTACAGAGACTCCCCTCCTGTCATCTTGCCTCTTGGGACACTACCAGGCCACTCCTTCCCAGTTTTTCTCAGGAGCAGCCAAGTGGCCAATTCCCCCCCCCCCCAAAAAAAACCCCTCTCTTCTTTTGCACACTTTAATTGGTTTTCTCAGGAGAGACAGTACTACCTAATTCAATGAAGCAATGAAGTACCTTACTGGGGGCACTAACTTGGTAGTATAAATTATGTGCCAAAGATTTTAGAGCGGAGTGTGATATTTATGTGGAAGTGTTTACTCTGAGAAGTCCTAAGCAGGGATATCTGTAAAAAGCTGAGCTTTTTGGCAAAATATATGCATTATTCTGCTCATACACAATTGCATCTTTTTCCTTTGATCTTGAGACACAACCCACTGAGGAAGAACTATTTTGGTAAGATATCATGAATTGTCCCCACCACCCACTAGGATACAACACTCCCTTGCCAAACCCTGATAATTCCTTTGCATACTTGCCCTGTTTTAAAATCTTGCATATTTGTACCTGTTCCAATACTGGCTGTGATTACATTGTCTAATTTAATCATGGCTTGCTGAATAAGACAACAGTAGTTAGATTTACATATTGTACTAAACCATGAATCAGTGTTCAGAATAGATTTCCCCTGCCAGCTGGCAGGATTCAAGATATTCTGTTATACATCTTCTCAGGCAGACTTCCTCAAATCTTTGTGAGAATTGTTTACTTAGTATGTAGCAAAAGCCTTTTACAATCTCTCTTTTTTAAAGTGTTATTTTATCTCTTGGAAGACTAGTCTGATTCTCCACATAGGAAGGCGGGGATGGGCTGATTCTGCTAGCTATATATCTTGAGCTTATAAGGCTATGATGTGACACTACAGCATTCATTTCATTTATTCTTATTTTTCTCATTTTAACTTGTGAGAAAGTTACCCTGCTTGTTCCATTAACCAAAGTTAGCATGTTCTATGAATATAATTGATAATAGACAATTCTGTAAGTAAGTCCCTTGTGAATGTTGTTATGAGACAGAAAGCAGTATTTATACATAACAGACTAAATTATGTTTTGTACTGCCACCTTCTGTAATCCAATTGTAAAATGTATATACAATGAACAAATTATCTTCCACTTTAACTTCCACGTTGCAAGCATTTATCTATGCAATAAATAGTGTGAAAGGCTCAAATGGATTGTGCGGATGTCTGAAGATAAGTTTTAAAATTGAATATACATTTGTTGCTATTGTGATTAAATAAATACCATAGGCTTGGGGAATTCAAAAGAGCTTTTAGGGCATTTTTTCCACAAATAACATTTTATTGTATCTTTTCATATTTATGTCACATTGGATAATTGTTCATGAAGGACAGAATGCAGAAGAAAAACCTGAATACATGATTCCCAATTATGCCTTTAAACTGCTGGGCAAAATCAATTTAAGCAAATAATTAAATATTTAAAATATTTATCTTGTTTTTCAGTAGATGTCCAGGGAAAGCAATGAAAAAGTCAAGATGGCAGCCACTCATGAGATCAAAGCTGATTATCATGTACATTTATTTATCATGCAGTAAAGTAACATTGATATATTATCTGAACATAATGGGGGTAGAGATATTTCCGCAGTACAATTGCTGTTTATTTTTCTTTATTTAAAAAAGCTATAGAAAGTTAAAAATTAAAATTCTACAGAATCACAAAGGATGACATTTTTATTGTGTCATTTAATTGTTTAGAATGATTTTTGTATCACCCTATCCAAAGATTTTGAGTGGTGCACAATAAAACATGAGTATAAAAGTACAATTATAATATCTCATAATTAAAACATTAATGGAAACACACAGATGAAAAATGATCATCCAAGAATTGCAACTGGATATCAAAAGGATTTTTTCTCAAAAAATGTATTCAGTTGCTTCCTGAACATTTGAAGTGCCATAGAAATCTATTGCCCCATATCTGCCACTTATTTATACTAAGAATGTATTGATAGAATGCTTGTTAGGTATAATGACATATTGAAATTTATTACACAAATTAATAGAAGAGTGTGGAACAATTGTTCTCAACTTGTCCTCTCATAATGTATTTTGGATATTTGACAAAAAGACAAGTAAATAAATGACACCTACACAAAAACTCAAAAGGAACTATCAATTTGGCAGCTTAATTGCTTAATACAGTACTTTGGCGCCACACAGTGGAGAAATCCCAAAATTATAAATTATCAAAAATATTTATTTCTTGCAAGTTTTTTGCAAAGTGTTTTCCCTACTTTGAAAAAGTGAGTATCTCAGTGGGTTTCAATACATATTAAAAATGAAATAAAGAGCCTCTGAAACACATAATAAAATGAATAATCTTACAAAATGCACCTAGTTTTGTTTAAATGTTATTATAATGCTCTATTTTAAATCAGAAATCAGAATGCTATTTTAGGAGTTGAATTGTAAAATTATCCTGGAAAAATGTATAAACATTTATTAATTTGTCTATGTAATATGTAATAAAACAAAAAATGAATGTTTTGAATTAGAATGTTAAAAAGATTGTTTTTCTCCCACACCATTTTTTTAGATTTCTTAAATCCTATCTTTGTAGGATTGTTTTTATAAACAACTCAAGGCAGCAAACATACCAAACATTCTAATTTCCCCATAAACACAATGAGTTGGGCTGAAAGGGAGTAACTGATTCAAAGTCTTTTATGCCTAAGGCAGGACCAGAATAACACAATAATACAAACTACTACTGTGACATTTGAATAACGGTAAATAAGGAATAGTTGACATAGGCATTTGAAGAGTTATGTGGCTTGGTTCTGCTCCATTTTAGCAATACTTCTTGCATCTTCTTGCATCATTCTCTTAAGTAAGTTGTAAATAAGTTGGCTTAAAATTTGAATCTTAAAAGTAATGGATGGCTAAAATGAAAAACAAAAACACATGTCATTAAAAGGGAGCCTAATATCTATTAAATACAAGAGAACAAAGGGGATTACAAGAATCTTATCCAGAACACCAAAACTAAACAGAAAATGTCTGTCTAGATTTATAGACAGTAGGCCTTACAGTATTAAGCAATAAGCCATGATTGATATCTAGTGTTCAGATTCATAAATTGAGCTAACCCAAAATATTTGCTCATTTGTGATCAAATATTTTGTGAAACCAGTCATCACACTATATAAAAAAGTGGTTTATTATTCTCTAGTTTTAATGATGGTACTTCATTCAGTAAAAAGTGACTTGGGCTGATGTGTGATACAGCCAGCAGAACGCTGTTCCAATCAGGTGAAACAGGATGGTGCTCTAAACTGGCACCCTTGTTGAATTCTTTAAGACTCATTCTGGTTTGTAGGATTTACCTCGCATCAATGAGACTGACCTATATTAAGTCCAGGATCTGATATGAGGTTTGTTACAAACTCGACACCCTTCCAGCAATCACAGAATATTCTTGATCACAGCATTAATATTATACCAATGTAATAGAATATTTGTAGCTCAGGGTTGAAATGAGGGGTCTGTGGTGCTCTCTGAGCTTGGTTGTTTTCTGGCAGATCGTCTCAAAGATGCTATTTTTAAAGAGGCAACTGGACCTTCTGGTTTTTCCTTTGAAAATGTTTCAAAGACTTCAAGAAACGACTTCAGCTCTGCCTGGATAATGAGGAATGGAGGGATTTATGGAACTCCTTGCAGACAGCTGGTCATTTGCATTCTTTTAGCGAGTCGTTAAGCAATAAGCATTAAGTTTTTAAAATCGTTATAAGAATGCAAATGACCAGTTGTCAGCAAGGAGTATAATTTTTTCCATTCCTCACCATCCAAGCGGAGTTGAAGAAGCTTCTTGGATGAGAAGTGTCTTCAAAGGAAAACGAGAAATTCCAGTTGCCCCTCGAAAAAGCACCTTTAGGACAACCGTTACCTGGAGGACTGAGAATCTCCATAGACATTTTCTTGCAGATGTTTCAAGATCCAAACGAGGTAACACTATCAGTGACTAGTAGTAATGATGTTACCTCGTGTGGATCATGAAACATCTGCAAGAAAACAACTAAGCCCAGACAAGATCAAGGACCCCTCAATATTCTAGAACTGGCATCCCACTGAGATTTATTGGTGTGGGGGGGTTGGATAGGCAAGCGGTGGACAAACAAAGCAATTTCCGTCGGCAATGGCCGGCCAATCCCACCCCTTCTTCGAATCCCTACCGCGAGAGCCGATCGCTCTCTTTCCTGATTGGCCGGTGAAGCCGTCAGAGAGCCGTGGAGGCTGGACACAACAGAAGAGTCGCGTGGCTCGTACGGCGTTCGACCCCGCCCTTTCTCGTCTCAAGCAAAAGACGTAGCCGGGTAGGCCTGCTCGTTCTTCAGCCGCGCCCGTGCTCCGCCCTTTTCGGCGGAGAGGCGGAGTTAGTAACCGGCTGTAGGGGGAGAGGCGGAAGAAAGTCCCGGCAAGGCCTCTCTGGAGGGTAAGTGTTGGGGACGCTTGCTGAGTGTAAAAACGCGGTGTGAGCAAAGCCATGTCTTTCCTTCATATCGGTCTGTGTGTTCTCAGCGAGTGTCTGCATGATGACTCTGCGCCGCGAAATAACTCATTACGAGGAAGCATGTGAGGTTCTCGAGTTCTGGATCAGTGAAGCGTGCTAACTGTGCCTGGCTGAAACAGGTTGCCTGAACGTTACCTTTGCTTTTGGCAGAGTCAAGTGTACGACGGAGTGCGGGGCTCTTTCGCCGTTAGATCTGTAGCTCCAGGACATCTTTGGACATCTGGATCCAATACACCGTCAACAAAAAAATAAATAAATGCTGGCAGATTTGAAGCCACGAGGCGTAAATGAGCGCTGTCCTTTTCGGGATAATGTAGCACACAAACCATAATAAAATATTTACTTGCAAAAGAAACTATGAGGTTTCTGATAAACTAGTGTAAGAAATAACAACAAAAAGGGTTTTTTTTTTAATGGAAAAAAGGGGCTTCTAACACAACCTGCCCACACCATATCTCAAACCTATAAGAATGGGATCAGAAAGACTTTAGAATGAATTTTTGTCTTATACTGAATGCCAGAAATATCAAATCCGTTTAAAACAATTGGAAAACAGGTGAACTGCTTAATTTCTACTTTGCATCTGGCGTTTTTGCAAAGGGAAAAAGTGACCCAACTTGTCAGAAACGATGCCATTTGGGGAGGGGGTTTGAGCAGAAAAGAAATGTAGCTCAAAATAAGCAGATAAGTCGTGAGAGAGCTCCAAGTTGCTTTGAATAAATTCGAATTGCCCGGGCTGGATTACATCCAGAGGTGCTAGACCAATTGATGGATATGATCTTGAAAATTGCTATTGTAATCTTTCAGAACTCCTGAATTAGAGGGAAAGTGTCAGAACATTGAAGGGCTAACTTTGTTCTATTTGCTCAAAAACAGAGGAAAGAAGTAAAATCAGGGAACTAATCAGCTGTACACCAATACATGGGACAATGCTAGGAAAAATAAACAGCACGATTGGGTTACCTGTGAAGAGAGCTTACCCATTGTGTATAATGACAGCCTTTTGAGTTTTCTAATGCATGATCCCTTCCCATTTGTTTGCAAAAACAACAACAATGGGGGGGGGTGTTCCTTTTTGAATGCCTAGACTCCCTTTGATATTGTGTGAGGTCAAAGTACCCACAATGGAGGAATGGTTGGTGAAGATGATAGAATTAGTAGAAATGGCAACATTGACTGGTTTCATGAGGGAAAGGACATTAACCTCATTTATTAGTGACTGGAAACCCCTCATAGACTTTTTGCTGAAGAAGGAAGAAAATGAACTTGTGATTAATGGATTTGACTATTAGAAAGGAAAACTATGGAAAAAAGGAAGTTATGACAATCTTAGGGGTAAAATATAAATCCATTTAAAACCACTGTTAAAAAGATCAGTAGCCATTTCTTCACAATCTTTTATTCTCCTTTCTTTCTTGTTTTCTTTGTTCCTTTCTAAAAATTGTTTACTGCTGAAAATTCTTTAATAAAATTATTTTTAAAAGTAATTTGATACTTAAAAAACAATATATAGAGAGGTCAATGTAGCTTCAATAACCCAAGTAAAATCCCAACAGGACAAAAAATTCCTGACAGGGTTACTCTGCCTGATGAAATTTAAAGGGCAAGAGTGAAGCTAAATTAATCCTGAATGAATTGGAAGGCAAGTTCTTGTTCTGCAAATATAAGGTAAGCTAAATTTTACCTGGGAGTTATAGTAGAACACTAAAATTAAATCCAGAAGAAGTATGTGCTTCTTGTAAAACAAATTTAAAAATTAATGAACATGACTGAAGCATTTAGATAAATTTGGATGTCGGATGATGGGACTCCCAGGTCAGGTTATTTTTCTGGTTACTGGAGAAACTAGAACTAGAGATGACGATAGAGATTTTCCTTATTGTTTTAAAAAGTATCCTACAACAAGCATACAGTGTTCCACTAATATTCTCTCTTCCCGCATATTTCTGCTATACCTGCAATACAAATAATCCTTGACTTACCACCACAATTGAGCCCAGAATTTATGTTGCTAAGACACATGTGTTAAATGAGTTTTGCCCCATTTTATGACTTTTCTTGTCACAGTTGTTAAGTAAAACACTGCAGTTGTTAAGTTAGTAACATGGTTGTTAAATGAATCTGGCTTCCCCATTGACTTGACTTGTCAGAAGGTCACAAAACATAATCACATGATCTCAGGACACTGCATTTATCATAAATATGAATCAGTTGACAAGCATCTAAACCAGAGGTGGTATTCAGCAGGTTCTGACCAGTTCTGAAGAACCGGAAGTGGAAATTTTGAGTAGTTAGGAGAACCAGCAAATACCACCTCTGACTGGAGATTGTACAGTAGCCTTCCCCTGCCGCGCCCACCAAGCCATGCCCACAGAACCGGTAGTAAAAAAAATTGAATTCCACCACTGATCTAAATGTGACCGTGGGGATGCTACATTGGTTGTAAGTGTGAAAACTGATCATAAGTCATTTTTTTCCTATGCTGTTGTAATTTTGAACGGTCACTAAATGAACTATTGTAAGTCAAGGACTACCTGTATTTGTGTTATTATTTGCAACCAAGATTCTAATTCCACCCTCTTAAGGTTGGAGGCTTTAGCATTGTACAAACAAGTATTGAATGTTTGTCAGACTCTTTATTATCTGTCTGAAACTCAGCATATTTATTTTTCCAAATCAAATTCTCACAATAACAAATTTTATTATGAAGGAAGGGATGGAATTACAATAATCTATATTTACATACAGTAAACCCAAAATATGTTGGGCTGGAGTCTCCTAATTTTCTTTTTATTGCCTTTTTATGAACTTGCCAACTGTTTACAAAATCATTTTCTGAATGGCTACATTGAAACAGATAGTTACAGCTAACTTTCTCAAATGATTGCATGAAATATTTTCAAAGCTTTTTTGTCTCTTGGCTTGTCATATCCTACTTCTAAGATTTGCTTTATTTCATATATCCCTGGAGAGAAGTTGTCAGCTGCTAGTCAACATGATGCCTTGCCAACATTTTTTGTTTAGTGTTAATCTTTGTTTATAGGCAGCGGGAAGTGCTGGTGTTGCCTTTGCTGAGCTATGCAGTCATCAGACATGATATTCTTCTGATTAAAATCGGAATTCCGATTTTTTTGGGAATCGCCCCCCCCTTTCCCCCCTTCTTCTCCTCCTTCCCCTCCCCTCGGAGGCCCCGAGTCAGGAGTTGCTACCGCCGGCGCGGCTCTGCATGGCTCCAGTCCCGCGTTGCCTCAGGAAGGGAAAGGCAAAAAGGAAGAGCCGCGGTGGCGCTTTGCAACGGCAGCAGCGGCTCCTGGTTTTGCCTTTCCCTTCCCGAGGCAACGCGGGACTGGAGCCGCGCGGAGTCGCGCTGGCGGTAGCAACTCCTGACAGCCCCAGCTGGATACCTGAGCGGAGCCCGGGTGGGCGGTGCGAGCGGAGCCCGGGCGGGCGGTGCGAGCGGAGGCTGCTGAGCGGCAGGAAAAGGGAGCTGGGCAGCGATTTCTTGGCGCGCGGTGGGGGGGGTCTCTTTTGGCCGGCCCCGATTTTTTTTTCAGAGGGGAATATCATGCCTGAGTCATGCAATGTCACGCTGTATACCTGTTTCACTTAGTGATGGAAACTCTGGTCCCAATTATTCCCATTAAATGAGTACTATGTTTATATCAAGTGATAGCCTTAACGTCATGAAACAGGAAGAAATAGTAATGGTAGAACTGTTGAGGTAATTCCCCGTTAGGAGAATGAGCGCATACAGGGAGACGTATTTGAGAGAAGTGTTTGAATAATACACACACAGCACACAGATACACTGTACAGTAAATGTAGGGTTTTACTTTCAATAAAGGTTTAAGCAAAGTTCAAAACAAGCAGTCCAAAGTCATTCACAGGTTAAATCAGTCAGTTTTCAGTCCAGGGATAATCCAATAACAAAGTCCAGTGTCAAAAACAGTTTAGTATCAGACTTACATCAAATCCCGGAATAGCAGTCAATTATGAGGAACGGCAAAACTCTCCAACAGAAAGAAACAGAGATACACTCACACTCTCTTCTGAGACTAAGAATAAACAACCCAGGATTCTGGCTCCATCTTATGGCAGTTTGAGAAACCACACCCAATTACACTTTTGCATTTTCTTAAAGATACAGTTTTAAAATGTCTATCCTGGTTTATATATTTCCAACCCAAATACCTGTTAGGTGACTTATATTCCTAACAAGAACCAAAGGTAGAACCAAGGTAGAAATGAAATGCTATGGCATAAATCAGAAAACATACTTCCAAACAATGTACATAGAGAAATAAAACATGATTATGTATAGGCTTTCATTCTAGCGGAAACTTTTTAATAAGTGCTTATTAACACTTATTAACAAGTTTCCGCTAGAATGAAAGCCTATACATAATCATGTTTTATTTCTCTAAAAAATAGATAGTCTGTATTGATTAGTTTTGTTGCTATATTGCTCAGGTGGATTTACACTCAGGGAAATGTTTCAGAAGTAAGATGCTGATGTCCTCATCTGGAGTCTTGACTTTAAATTTCTGACTGCTGGACTTTTGTGGATTTTTCTTGATTGAGTTTGTGTATTTCAGGTGAAATAGTTGCTAATAAAGTCTGAATGAAAATCTTGCCTAACCTTTTTCTCCAGAGTGTATAGAAATAAGGTAAACAAAGTACAAGTCTGAATTAAACAGACCTCATTTTTAAATTTTGGATTTAAAACAGTGTTCTAATATATCAAATATATTATTCTTTAATAGGTAATTCTTTAATCTACCAAAATGGCTTTAAAGAAGAAGAAAGAAATTCAGGTTGAAAGCCTTGTTCTTGAATACCAACAGCTTGAAAGACTTCGCTGTAAGTATAATTAAGTTGCTTAATTTGTCTCTGTAGATATATTTTAGTGGTGCGATAATGCTTTTTTAAAACTAATTTCCCTTGAGGGTACATTTTGAATTAAAGACAAGAGTATCAGCCCTTTCATGTCTACATATATACTTTTTTTCTACCTGAATGTGAAAAAAATGTTTTTCCTCAGTGAAAAGCAAATTAGAGAAATTACAATTTGATGTTAAAAAAATTGTTCTATATTAAAGATGTGCTTGAAATGTCCTTCCGACTTTCTGGTTTTCTGAAGTAAGTTGGTCATTCAGCTTTGAATGGGCTATTTATATTAGTAATGATCAAGTCCTATTGTCTTGTACTTAAGATCTATTTCTTAAGGATAATATTTGGGCAACCAATTCTGATATGTCTGAATTGAAGTGCTGTTTGCAGACATCCTCAACATTAACAGGTGTAATTAGTTTAATTAGGTGGGTTTATTCTCAAGAAAATGTTCAGGAAAATAAGGCGATAAAAGGTGTACTGTGTGAAAGGAGCCCTGTATAAGGGAGGAGTAGGCAATAGCTTTTGTCATGTGAACTATTGGACTATTAAATATTGGACTATTAAAACATTTTTGCTTCTTAAATGTGCAGCTGTTGCAGACGTTGAAGGACAAAACCTGGCTTCTCTATTATTACGGTGTGCACAGTTGACGGATGGCATTCAGCAAATTAATTTGATCAAACAGGTTTGATTTTAGTTATACTAGTAAAAATGGTCGTATGGGTTTGAGTCAAGTGGTTAACAGTATGGTTGGTTCTGTTTCCTTGGTGGAGAGGATATGATTAGTGGTAGTATTCTACCGGTTTGGCCCGGTTCTGGCATACCAGTAGCGCCAAAGATCAGCTGGCAGAAAACTGGTTCGCTACGAGTCTCTTCAATGCTCTGCAGTTGGGCCCACACACCTGTCCCTGCTCCTAGGTCCTTTTTAACCTCTCAGCTGTTTGGCGTGGGAGAGCGAATTGCTGTGCTAAACAGCTGAGAGACGCAGTAGCTTAGTTTTTACTGCTTTAACGTGTGTGCAAAGCACATGTTTGGTGTGCATGTGCATGCAAGTCGTGTGAATTGTGTGATTCCCCCCCCTGCAGCCTCACCCACCAAGCCACACCCACAGAACCAGTGGTGGGAACTTTTGAATCCCACCACTGGATATGATGTATTTTAATACTTTGCTGTGAACTGCCTAGGATGTGACATAGACAGCCATATAAGGCAAGTAAGTAAGTAAATTATTTTCTATTCTGGTTAGCAGCTAGTTTCACATGACAGGTATTTCATATAATTACCTATATGCCTGAAAATGCAGGGCATTTGATTCATGAATTGCAAGAATAAAAGTCAAGAAGGAGCAGTATTTCATCTTTAAGATTATCCAAATTCATCTTTTCACTTTCCAGATTGTTGGAAATTAGCTCCATGTTGAAATTGTTGCTTCAGCAAAGTTAAAGGATATCTAGTTAGGAAAGGCTGATAATGATGAATAGCAAAATCAAATTTGCATGAATTTTAGTGGATGGGTGGAAAAGATGAAACTAGTAAGAAACAGAAGGTTATTTCCCTGCTTGGAAGTACTCTGATATAAGTGTTAAATTAATATTAAGAATGTAAAAAGTAAAATATTACATCCTGAGCTAAAATATTCAATAAAGATTAAGAATGTTCAATGGTATCTAAGATGTTGGGAGACAAATGGAAATTTATGCAAATGGGATTAGAAATAAATATTCTGAAAGTAAGCTGATTTGTTAGAACAGTGACCTGGAGTATCCATACTCTTATATTTTGTTGCAGGTTATGTTTCTATTATACTTTAGGTTATACATACTGTGCTTCTTACTGACATTTGTATAAACCTGATTATGCACAATTCACAGTCACCTATGTATCTTTTAGTCTGTTTGTTTGAAAAAAAATGCAAGTTATATTCTTTATTTTTTTGTCATCTGTAGATTGTGCCTTTACTGGAAAAGATGGACTCCGAGCCTTCATATAATAACATGGTTAAAAGTTGTTTAGATATTTTGGGGATAATGTTCTTATCTCTGGATATAAAGAACCCTTTGAAAAAAGTTTTAGCAAGGTACTAGTCAAATGTTATACTAAGAAAGTGCTTAATGTTTCTTTGATAGTCTTCAGGGGAACATGGATATTGAGAAAATGAGTGATACAAATGGTAGTGATGACATAAAAGATTTGTTATGAGATATACATTTTAGAAATGGTTAAAATATTAAACAGTCACATTCATTCAGTCAGTAATGTTCTCCTAAGTATTCTTGACTTTATAATCCTATTCTTTACTTTCAGTCTTTA
Source organism: Notechis scutatus (assembly GCF_049901735.1). Classification (NCBI taxonomy): domain Eukaryota; kingdom Metazoa; phylum Chordata; class Lepidosauria; order Squamata; family Elapidae; genus Notechis; species Notechis scutatus. Next base: position 45,571,832 of record NC_142009.1, read on the forward strand.
CTGACATGTATTGAAATGTACTCACTAAATCTTAAAAGATAGAGATATTATGTGTGGTATAGTAATATAAAAGCTTAGTTAAAGAATTTTGTGATATCCAGCAAATTATGAATGAAGACAAACATATGTGTCCCAGGATAATGTTGCAGGATCCAATCTGGGTCGGTCACTAGGAGCAGAAGTTTTGTCTTCTGAGCTTTCAGACTCGTGCTGGAGCCCATCTTCAGGGAACTTCTCTCTGGCTAGCAAATTGCTTGCCTTCAGATAAATTGCTGATTGTATTTCCAAATCCTGTAATATTTACATTTTTGGGGAAAGTGTAATGAACTGTGGAATTTCAGATATGCAAGACAATAAACATTTTGCTGTGAGCAATTGTCTGTCTCTTTCTTACAATCCATTCTCTCTTCTTCCAGAAATAATGAAATGTTTAACTGAAGATCTGCTTGTTCTATAGATGTTCCATTTTCCTTTGATTTCTTTTGAAGCCTCATGTCAAAATGAATACAACAGAATAGTGTTGAAGAGATTGTGGCTCAAGAAGATTCATTTGTATGGTTTTTAACTTAAATCTTTTTAGTATTTACATTTTAATTTGGCAATGCTTTTTTTCCCTACAGTTGCTTGAATGACCTTCCAGAACTGCTTATAGCAGAAGCTACAGACAGTTTTGTTGTCTGCCTCAAAGAAGAATTAGCAACTACAAATTTCTCCCACATTAGAAAAACTATAGATAATCTTGCTTCTTGTGTGGAACTTATAAATATAGGTATGGTTCATTTTTAAAATATGTTATACATTAAAAATAAAATTTTTGATTAGTCAGATAAGATGCTAAAATATATACTTGAATTTTTCAGGTAAATCAAGCGTGACTATCCTATTCAAAGAAGGTAAATGCTTTGTACCTCTTCTTAGGTTGGAATGTTAATGAGAGAAGAGATGAAAATGTTTCATATCAGTCTCTATAGGAAGCATTTTTCTGTTGCTTTTATAATTAAAAACATTTTCTGTATCTTGAGATATTACAATTTTTAAATAGAGACAGGTTCTTGACTGGAAGGGTTTCCTTTCTGAAAATCGGCTGGCTGTGTTGCTTTAGCCAGTTCTAGAGCTCTCAAATTCTGTAGGGAGGCTCAGGTGGGGATTGTGGGTGGAAAGAAAAGACATAGAAGAGGAAATTCTAGACCTATGTCTGCTTGTATAACATTGGATTTTATCTCTTCAATAATGGGTAGATTTATAATAGCAGGCAGTCTTTCAGATATTCAGATGTTGTATAATTGCTCCACTACAGCTAGTCCTTGCTTAATAATCATTTATTCAATGACTGTTCAATGTTAAGATGGCACTAAGAAAAGACACTTATGACCAGTCTTCAAAATTATGGCTGTTGCAGTAACTCTAGTCACATGGTCATGATTTGGGCACTTGGGAACCAGCACACATTTACATGATTGCAACATCCCACATTCACATGATCACCTTTTACAGGCTTCACAGCTGGCTTCCAACAAGGAAAGCCAATGAGAAGCTGGCAGAAGTTGCAAATCATGATCACATGATGTTACACTTAATGAACTGCAATGATTTGCATAACCGCTGAAGGTGGAACTGATGTTGTAAGTTGGTACAGTCCTGTGATTATTTTCCATGACTGTGCTGCATAGCAACAGAGTTCCAGGTCCCAATTGCAAATGAGGATTATCTGTATATACACAGTACTTGAGCAATGAGTTCAATATGGATATTACAGTTGAAAATTAAGGATTAGGATGTTGAAAGCACTCTCAATTCTGAATTCTAATTTATGTATATATATTTAACTTTATTTCCATAGCTCTTCAATTTTTGTTGAAATCTGTGCTTAAAATAGAAGAAAATTGGTAAGTGCCAGTACTCAAGATACAATGTGGAGAGAGTGTGAAAAATGTAAAATGCAAACTTAATTTGGGAGAACACCTTTCAGCTTTAAAAAAATATTCTTAAGGCCAATGACCTGAAATAATCTGGCATTTAGATACAATATATTCCTCAAGTTAAAATTGTGCTTTGTTTGGTTTAGTGATATAAAGTTTATCAAAACAGTTTTGAAATTTAAGTGATAACATTTCTGAATTCTGGTACTCCATCACTTTAGACATTCTGCATATTCTTCCCAACAATTTAGGACTTTTATTCAAGGTTGGGAAAGTTTCTTCACCTTGGAACTTTGCAAAAATATAATGTTGGATTGAATGTCAATGCTGAACATGGCAGTTAAGACTTTTATTTTATTTTATATACTTCAATTATGTAATATTCAAATTCCTATCTTTTAAAGTCTTAATTTTTTTGCAACAGTTATATTTTAATCTCAGTCTAGTAAGTTCTAGTAACACACTATAATTTGGAAGTTCTGTTGCAATCTTGGAAGTTCTATTATATTTTTATATTAATGGAATAAATAAGCATTTAAACTGATTTATGGGAGGAAATCATTTGTTGTTGGGAAGCACCCAGTCTGCCAGAGAGGAGGGATCAAGCACAGAGCTAGTCTAGCATCAATGCACAATTGTAATACGGGAAAGGAAATCATCCTTTTCTGAATTCCTTGGAGCTTATCTAATTGTTCCAGAGCTGACAGACTGGAGAGATTCCTGTATTATAACAGAACATAATAAATCAGTTAGCTTGATTGTGTGTGATACTCCGTTAAGTTTCAGCCTTTCTTTTGGGGCTGATTACTCCTGTTAACAGCAAATAATTGCTTTCATTCATTCAAAAGTTTTCTTTTATTGTATAGAGCTATGGGTAGACAACATTTGCCAAATCAATATATATGTTTAATCAGAACATAAGTACCATATCAATATATAATTGTTTTTAATTTTAAGAATTTTAAGAAACTTTAAAAAACTGTAAAACACAATGTTCATGAAATATACAAAAAGAGCTTCACAATATTTGTAATGTGTTCTTATTGATTAATTTAAATTTGTAATGTACATATATGAATCTCTATTCATTGGACTAGATGCATACATATATATGTCTAGATGTGCACATATACATATGTGCGCATATAGATATTGTTATGATATATTGTTAGGAATGATTATCCTATATAGCACCTACCTGCTTAGATTAATTTTTGGAGCGCAGTTCAGAAAATGATGCAGAGCAGTGAGTGAAAATATATTAGGATCTTTTTAGTGGCAATGTCTGCATTCTAAAAACATTTTTCAAGATTAATACATTATTAGTGGCATTCATACTAATTTTTAAAACATGGAGCTATATCTAGATAACTACTCAAAAGTATTTGAAAGATTTTTTTTATCATAAAAGGAAGATTTCTCCCTGCCATTTCATGTATGCTCCCAAAATCTACTTTCATGGTTAAAAGATCCCTTCACAAGCAGATTTGAAACAGTAATTTGTCTTATTTATATCTTTTTAAAGGAAATTCAGTGGAAATCACATTGCTCAAACTCGGCTGATGCATGATTTGCTTATGGGAATTAAAGTTTCCATGACATTGATCCAAAAAGTTCTGGAAAATATACAGGAATGTTTTTGGAAAAATTTGGATTCTCCCATTTGGCAATGTATGTGTGGACTTCTGAACTGCTTTATATGCTGCTTAAATAATGGTAAATAGTGCTAATAGTTTAAATTTTTAATTTTTTCTCCAACAGTTTATTTCAAAAGAGAGAGAAAGCTAAATTAAGGAATAAGAATCTTTATATTAAAACAATGTCACTCTTTCTTTTTTTTCTTTTTTTAATTTGGATTGGATTTAAAAATTTCTATGAATGCAATTCTGCTTCCAAAATGGATACAGGTATATCTTGCTTACCAACTACCTTTTAAGTGGTTGTTCAAAATTATAATGATTATAACAAAAACAGCTTTGAAACCAAACTTCATAATAAGCAGAATTGGAGAATGTAGTCGTAAAATTGCACATTGCTGTCATGTGATGTCTCATTTAACGACCACTGTGATTGCTTAACAATAGAAGTGGAAGTGATGTCATAAGTCTGGCACTGCAGCACTTAGTGACAGAATTGCCAGTCTGAATTGGTGATCAGTAAATAAGGAGTACTTGTAATTATTTCCTCCAGCTTATGTAACACCCTGTGAAAATCTGCTCTGTTTTTGGTTGTTTGCCAACCAACAGAGATGTAAAGTGGTAGGTATCAAGTTGAATGTATGAATGATATGGAGCAGCACAAAAGGTGGTTTGGGAATTTGCAGGAGAACAAGTAGTTGTTAAAAAATTCTACTCATGGAAAGGTTACTTTTTGTCCTAGTTGGTATTCAATCAAGGGTAATATTAATGGCTTGGTTCATGTATTTTATATATATATATATATATATATATATATATATATATATATATATATATATATATATATATATATATATATATATATATATATATATTATAATGGTTTACTGAAGGAAACACAATTATATGTGTTCTCTACAATTACAAATTTGACCATGATTTCTACAACATGTCAAACTACAAACAAATAATAATAATCTGGCATAATTTTATGGACAATTGACTCTTCTGTTCGTTGATAATTGTGACCCGCCAGCAGCCAACACAGCTGGCAGCAGATTTGGTCAGTGGGGAAGTTGGGGAGGAACATGGGCCAGTCCTGGAGTTTGGGGAAGGCTCTGATGAGTGCTCTACGTTGGAGGCAGAGATGGGACTAGGGCCGCCTGTCAGCTGCCTTCGGAGTCGGACATCAATGAAGCAGAAGAGCCTGTTCCCAGTGTGCGAATGCACAGAGCTTCCAGAAGAAGGGAACAACTAAGGAGCAAGGGTTGACTTGGAGTAAAGCCACAGGTGGATGGTGAACGCCCCCTTCCATAGGGAATAAAAGAGGAGCAAAAGGGAAGTGGGGTTCAGAAAAGCAGAATGGTGCTCAAGTACTTTGCCATTTATAATTCTAGTATTATTTTCTTTTATTTAGAAGACCTTCTACAAACTGTCCAGACTTCAGCGGGATTGGCTGCTGTTCTTTTTATTAAGACAATGTTTCAACCTGTTGAGAGGTTGCCTTGTTTGGTTAGTGTGTTTCTTCTGAAAAAAGTAAAAATATGTATAAATATAACTTTGAATGCCTATTTGAAACATTAAGCTAATTTAAGAAAGAGAAGTAACTGAAAGAGTAGCCGTTTCAAGTTTCATGTTTTATGTAAATTCTATCAGAGGAAATATTGCCACTTTACAGTGCAATAAAATAATATTTAACTATAAGCAACTTTGGGACAAGATAATATTTACTTGGAAGTTAATCACGTTGAATTCACAGGGTCAATTATTAGGTGATTTTTAAAAGATTTCAACTATAATCTTGGTCCTACAGATTTACTCAACCTATAGATTTGAATTTTTGACTATGAGTAAATGCAGACCTATATGGGTTTGGGGATAGCCTATAATGCATGTGTTTGGTTGGTAAAATGGAGATAAATAGCAATCCTAAATACTATATAGAACAGGACAGCTTTGGAAACATACAGTACATACTATTAGAAGTTTAGCTTTCATAATTTCCATTCAGTGTCGGCTATAAAAGAAATAACCATTGTGTTTTTACTGTTTTATTGTAACTTTTTGCCTTTCAGCGATCTAGTAGTAAACCATACTTTTTGAGTTTTTTCTCTTATATTACATTGCTTTTTTGCAGATCAGTGATTTGATTTGTGGCTTATTAAACTGTTCTGATGTGCCAAAGTGGTTTGTGGACAGCTGTGGTGGTCTCTGTACTGCTGAACTTTCTGACTCTGTCCTCCTTTTTCTTTGCCATGGAGCACTTGCTATGCTAAATTGGAAAGATCACAGCATGGGAGAGAATGCAGAGAAACTACTCTTGGATATAGCCTCTGTTTTGTTGACCTTAAGCACACGGTAAAATCTGTTTTTTATTTTTTATAGTTTAATAATATAAATGAAACTCAGATTCTTGATTGACAAGGCTCAACTTGAGCTATGAATCCCATGTACATTGAAATACAACTTTAAATAAACTGCTCAAAAAAATAAAGGGAACACAAAAATAAGACACCCTAGATCTGAATGAATGAAATATTCTTATTAAATACTTTGTTCATTACATAGTTGAATGTGCTGACAACAAAATCACACAAAAATTATCAATGGAAATCAAATTTAGCAACCCATGGAGGTCTGGATTTGGAGTTACACTCAAAATTAAAGTGGAAAAAAACACTACAGGCTGATCCAACTTTGATGTAATGTCCTTAAGACAAGTCAAAATGAGGCTCAGTAGTGTGTGTGGTCTCCACGTGCCTGTATGACCTCCCTACAATGCCTGACATCCGTCACTTCATCCTGACACTCTCAATCAATTCACCTCATAAAATAGTTATTGTAGAGCAAGTAGGCAGATGTATTAGTTATAAATGTCTCTCCATGGCTACAGTCTTGTGTCTGCTTAGCTGGAACTAAGCACTGTTAACTTCATCGGAAAATGGTTCTGTCTAAAACAATGAGGCTGATTTCGCCTATTGTTTTCTTTTCTACCACGTTCTTTTCTACAGGATTCCCTAATCTTCTGAGGTATTTTAGACAGGTGGAGGGTAAGGGAGGGGATAGGGAGAGCTGTATCTATGCATTCATATTTTTCATTAAGAGCTATGCACAATTAAATACCCCAGTCATGATAGAACTTGTAGAAAAGAGACTTGCATAAGCATTTTTAAATTTCATCTTCAGCCAGAGTTGAACTTGATACTAGTCTGAAATCAATCTGAAGTTATTTTTAGACTGGATAGTTTGCTAAACTGGGAGAATTTTAGAAATATGTGGAATCATTTGCTAAAGGGAAACCTTAGAAAAATATATACACCATTTATTATATTTTTAAAACATATTTGTCCTGATTGTCTGTTAGAAAAGCTGTCAGAATATGGGCATCCACAATGGGGGTATGTGAGGGGGTCATTTGCTCTTCCAGGTTTCAGCTCTTATTTTTAAGAAGTGCTGAATTCTAATCCTAGGCAAGATATGAAGGTAGCAAAGGGTAGGTTATGTCAATAAAGCAGTATTGCAGTATGATGCAATTTCCTTCCAGATGAATTTTTAAATGGAAATGTGAGTGGGCAGACAGGTTAATGCTGACTGCTAACAAAACAATACATTATGGACTTGGAGAATTTTGTTTATGTATATACAACATTAAGCAAAATAAACTTTGCATTTTTGTTTATTTCTGGAGGAGCCCTTTTTCACATTTGAAGCTGGGTTCTGCAGTAGTGACCAAGAGTGTCTTCATAGAATCACCCAGGCATTGTAATGCCATAAAAACTGTCTTCGTTACTGTTACATGAGCACAGTGATATTGGATTTTTATAGAAAATATGTACTTGGTCAGAAGTTATTTTTTCCTCAACCTGTGTAAAGGACTTTATGGTGAATATTCCAAAGTTTCTTTCGTTTCACCTATAGAACATAAAATGGTTGGCACTGTATAGTTAAATGAAATCAGGAAGTATTTTCATTAGTTTTATTTATTATCTTTTACTTTGTAGTGGCACTTAAGATGGTTCAACAATAGTTCGAATTCCCTTTTTTTGACTTATGAGCACCTTTACTAACTTATTTTAAGCATCATTTTGTTTTCCTTTATCCAGTCTATATAAGATACCAGGCATTGTTTTTGGGTTTTTAACAATGTAAATTTGATTCACATCTCTTACAGTTTTCCCTACCACTTAGAAATATTTCTGCATCAAAAGAGCAGCTTGCATATATTCTAAAATATATAGCCCAGAAAGAAAAAGAAATTGTGAAGAAAAAAGAGATCAGACATTGAGCACGGCTAAAAATAATTGAAGTATGAATAAATAGTTTATGATAAATCAAGAGCATTCAAATAAATGTAAATAAGAGGTGGAATAAGGAAGAAAAAATATATCTGAGACATTTTGCACACACTTAAGCATTAATATTCAATTTGTTTTAAAATATTCTCATCTATTTTTATCTACTTTACTCTGTTTCTCCAAGATTAAAAGAATCTGTAATGGCAGCATCTCTATCCAGAATTCTAGCTATTTGGACCAGTGTAGCAATGGATTGTCTTCAATCAAGTTCTAGAGATCTGAAGTTCAATCTCCATGGAAACTCAGAAACTATTGGTAAAATGTTGGATTATGTGTATGCACATTGGGAACATCCACTAGATGCAGTTAGGCACCAGACCAAGCTAATATTTAAAAATCTTCTTCAAATACATCAGACTGCTGTGAAAGAATCCATAATAAAGCCAGACCCTTTCTTCTCAGAATTAACTGAAAGTCTGCTAGGTTTAGAATGGCATGTTAAAGGCAAATACTCATCACTTGGATATCTTGTGGAGTGTATTGGCATTGACAGTCTTTTGGAAATTGACAGAACAATTCCTGTACAAATCTTGGCTGTAATGAATGATCAGTCTTTTGCACCTTATGCAAGTGATTTATTGGAAATCATGTTTGTGAATCACAAGAGGCATCTTATATCCACTTTGGAAAGAAGTACTTGGATTGATAGTTGGCATGAGACATGGGTTTCTCCTCTGCTTTTGATTTTATGTGATGGAAATCCAGAACAAGCCACCTACGTAACAGATTATTACTTACCAAAATTGCTAAAATGTAGCCCAGAAAGTTTGAACTACATGATTAAAATCCTTCAGATTTCAACAGAATCTAACGTTGGTAAGATTTTTTATCTTATACTTAATGTATTGTAGTGTAAGATATGCATAAATGGGCCGAGTTTGTGGGTGATGGTGTTGTTTATTTATTTTTAAATGAATTTGTTTGGGGAAAGATAGAATTCCAAGTTCTCAGTTACTTAAAGGATAAGTAAAGATGGCTCTTCATGACTGGGAACATACTTTAGAATTTCTATTCTGAAGCCTTCTTTCAATTAATAATACAAATTTTAATTATTTATTATTACAAACTAAGTAAAGTTGGTCATTTCCTCCTTGTATTAGTTTTCTTCATAAACATTAAAGGTAACCATTTCCCCCCCAGTTTTAATTTCTACCACAAAAGGTCACCTTTTTATTGAAAGTTTGGCTTTCATTTTATGAAGGACTTTCATATTATTTCATATAATGTTTTCTAGTCATTAGCCATGTCATTGGTCAAGTTCAAGCTGTTCCTTTCCAACAATGTTTTTATGTTTATATGGCCTTAATATTTAAATGCCGTGATAATGGTTGTAATATGGAGTTATATCTGTGTGTATCATAAATATCAAGCTACACTAATCTGTTTGGTGGATATGATTTTATGGGCATGTTGAGCTGAGAAGGTAATGAGTGACTAACCACTATTTTGTTAATTAGAATTTATGTATTTTATTAAGGATCTTTCAAAACCAGAGGAGCTCTTGGAGCCCTGATGGCATGCTTGAGAACAGCCAGGGCTCATGGACACTTGCAATTTGCAGTCATAATACAAGATGGCCTTGTGCCTGTGAACTGTATAAAACAAGGTTTGGTTCACCAACACGATGAGGTACATGTCTCAATGTTTTAAAACGTTCGAGTAAGTATTTCAGAGAGAAGCCAAGTAATTAAAACTTGCTTCTAATTTTAAAGGTCCGAATAGATGCCTTGGGTTTACTGTGTGAAAGTCACCGCAGCACTGAAGTAATTTCCATAGAAGAAATGCAACTGATACAGTTTTTTATTAGCTACAACTTGAACAACCAATCAGCAGCAGTGAGGCAGCAGATTTGTTCCTTACTGAAAAAGGTAATTTCAAAACATGAATGTAAAACGTACCCTTGTTTCTCAAAGTGCTGTAAGGAAATACAATACAATTTAAATTTCATGAAGTCTTTATGGAGTTTTTAAATATGTAAGTTAATTTGTGCCATTTTTAAATCTTTTCAATTGAATTCTATTTTGCTCTTTTTTAAAAAAGCTCTTCTGCCGTATATATGAAAGCTCCCAGACAATTCATAAAATGCAGCAGTTGAAGTCTAAACAAGGTCCAATTAATCAGTCACATATATGGGATCCATTTACAACTTTGCAACAGTATAAGGTAGGTTTGTAAATTGCTGTAATCTAAAACATTAATATTTTTGTGTAAATTTCAAATAATTCAGTAACTACAGAAGAGGAAAGTAAAATAAGCAGTTATTTTCTGTGATTTATAAAATTAAGGTATGAGAAAAAAGTCATGTGAAATTACCTTACTCTAACATAAGGAGGTGAATTTAATTCAATATTGATTATGCTTGCCTTTTAAAATATTTCATAATATGTTATAAGCTGGGTCTTATGCAACATCTACAAAACTAACGAATCTGGCATTCTTCTTAGGAAAAAAAAAGAGCTTTCATAGGCCTGAAGAGACAGGGTAGAATCAGTCAATTATATTGCTGAGGTAGATTTGAACCATTAGGCAATGTGTATTATGTGCAAATTGAAAAGTATATAATTTTTTGTCTATGAATGTGAATTTTAGCAAGTTTTTAATGTTCATTTTTATTGCTGGAAAGTGATTAATTTTTGTACTATTTTCTTGAAATGAAATCTGGCTGCTCACAGCTGAAATAAAGATTGGCACTTATAGAATATACACATAATGCAGAACAGGCAGTCAGCTTATTATTTGTGCTGTAGTATAGAAACCTCTATGGTGCATGCAAACTGAAGCTTTATTTAGTAGCAGCTCCCCAAAAAATCACTAAATTATAAAACTTTAAAAGGCAAAAATAGATGTGTAATATACCATCCAAAATATTTGGGTATGTTCTAGTATAAAGCATGTACCGTTGATCTGAGAAAATAATTCAACAAGAAATGTGCTTCTGTGTCAGGACCAACTGTTAGTACAAGTAAAAAGAAAGGAACTGACTACAGGTGACAACTGAACATTATGATAGCCTCAGTAAAGCACTTCTGGCTACTGTAAAAAGTTGCAGAAGCTCCTCCCCATTCAGCCACGTGACCACATTTTGGGCATTTGTTGAACTGGCTTGCATATACTATCAATTGCAAAGCGCCCTATGATTATGTGATTGCTGTTTGCCATCCTCTATGCCGGTTTCCGTAGAAAATCAAAGGGAAAAGCTGGCAGGGAAGGTCTCAGGTGAAGGGAGGGCAGGACAGAGGGAAGGTGAAAGCAACCTCTCAAAGGCTTTTTCCTCCATGTATGGAGGGAGGCTGAAATCCTTTGGTGGTCTGCAGGAACATTTGAGAGCGAAAGAGCTGAAGCAGGCAGCCTTTTCATTCTGTCCATTTAATGACCCGGCAGATCACTTAATGATTGCAACCAATAATGTTGGGATTGTTGTTGGGTGAAGGAGTCATGTGGCTGTTTCACTTAACAACCACTTTATTCAACAGCCAAGATTCCAGTTCCAATTTTGGCTGTAAGTCGCAGAGTCCCTGTAGTTGCTGCAATTTCATATTTGCTTCTCTGTTTATTCAGGCTATTTGAAAAGAGAACAAAATATATAGGTACTCCATATAGATGGCTAATTTGAGTGAATGGATTTCAAAATCAGTTTTGCAAAATTTACCTTTATATTGAGCAGGAATTTTCATGTCAGTTTTCCTAAATGGGTGAAGACTAAGAAAGAATTAATCTTTCTAATTCTTAAGCTTTCTTAGTTAGCTAGTTCTAAAATCAAGATTTAAACAATCCATCTTTCCAAGATTGGGTAGAACTTTCAGGTTATCAGAATGGGACAGCTGAGTAGAGAAGCTAATTTTAGATCAGTAAAGGTTAAAATGTATAAGCTGTAGTGTATTGCTGAGTTCGTACAACATACTTATTATGTTAATGGTGAGAGCAGCATTTTATTAGCAGCTAATCTACGGTAGCTACTACTAGACTAGGAAAAGAATGGTCAGACTATCTTCCCCAAGGCACACATTGTTGTGAGAACTTGAAATCAGCTGTGGGATTGTTTCCAAGATACATCCACTTATTCCTCCCCCCAAAAAGTGAGGGAGTTGTAAAATTCTTAAAAGAGTAGGGCACTGCACTGAAGAACTTACATAATTTGGCAGCTGCAGAACATACCTCTCAAACTCTGAAGGGATAGGATGCCTTGACTGTGCCTACTGTTACCTGCTTTGCCAGTGGACTTGATGAAGCCTTGTCCACATTCTGCTCGCACAAAGGGCTGATAAGAGAACCATGAAAAACTCATGGATGATTTGTATTCCCCAGAATGTCAGACCTTGTCCTAGTTATTGCGTTATAGGATCAGAGGACGAGGAGGGATGATTTGGTTGATGTGTAGGTGAACCAGGACATTAAGAATTTTTCAAGCATTGATTTCAAAAATATGGTGTTATTTGGCGCAAGCAAGCAGATAACAGATAATCAGAGTTGGAAGGGATCTTATAGGTCATCTAGTCCAACCCCTGCACAAGTGGGAGACCCTACACCATTTCTAACAAATGGCAGTCCAATCTCTTCTTGAAAGTCTCAAGTGATGGCACTCCCACAACTTCCGAGGGCAAGCTGTTCCATTGGTTGATTGTTCTCACTGTCAGAAAGTTTCTCCTTATTTCCAGGTTAAATCTCTCCATGTTCAGTTTCCATCCATTATTCCTTGTCTGGCCTTCAGGTGCTTTAGAAAATAGCTTGAATCCTTCCCCTCTCTGTGGCAACCCCTCAAATATTGGAAGACCACTGTCATGTCTCCCCTGGTCCTTCTCTTCACCAGACTAGCCAAGCCCAGTTCCTTCAACCGTTCTTCATATGCCTTAGTCTCCAGTCCCCTAATCATCCTGGTTGCTCTTCTCTGCACTTTTTCTAGAGTCTCAACATCTTTTTTATAATGTGGTGACCAAAACTGGATGCAGTACTCTAGGTGTGGTCTTAATAAGGCTTTATAGAGTGGTATTAGTACCTCACTTATCTTGATTGTATCCCTCTGTTAATGCAATTTAGGATTGCATTAGCTTTTTTGGCTGCTGCTGCACACTGCTGGCTCATATTTATCTGGTTGTCCAAGCAGTTCCATTCATGAATAGCCACAGCTGAAACTTTATTGTTTGTCACCTGTGTTACAATAACCTCAGCAGAATATAAATATAAAAAAGGTTAAAAAAAGAATCTCAGCAGACTGCTTGTCTTCTCCTGGGAACATCCAGATTAAGACTTCATGAAATTTTTGGGGAGGTCATGCTTATGCCATTTGCAGTTCTACAATGACTCCAATTTCAGCTCACTTGGCCCCTCTCTCCAGTATCTTGACATTTTCCCCATAATAATCTATGTATATGCATAGATTTAAAAAATGTACTCCTCTTTCCAAAGAAAAATTGTATTTGATCATTATCGCAGGTGAAAATGTGTAATTACTGTTTTATCTTTAGGATTTCATCTCTTCCATCTGCAGTATACTTTTTGAATCCTTGTTTCCTGGCTCATCCCATTCAAGCAGATTTACTGCACTGACCCTTTTGGGAACAATAGCTGACTTATTTCCTAATTCAGAAGGTAGGTTACCTTCAAGAACCGAATTATATTAAATTGATTTTCCAGGAGATACTAAAGTTAATGTAACAGTTTTAAAAAATTGTTAAAGGATATGAACATTTTTATATTAGGTGATAAGAACTGATATAATGATATAATGTTACCATTTGCAATTATTAACATGTTGGAGGGTCCCTTCCCTAAGGAGCATAGCTGCTATGGTTTAAGTTGCCCTTTTATATGCTCAAAATGAAGACTACTTTAATAAGAAATATATCTGAGAAAGAAGCTCTTGTTTATTTTATGGTTCTCTTTTTGACTTGACATGCTTCAATTAGAGAAGCAAAGTGCATGCTGAGATCCATTCAGAACAAGGAGTCTATAATTTCCCACTAAAGTACGGTATATGGGTTGTCATCGGCTTACATCCATTCATTCAGTGACCGTTCAAACTCCAGCAGTGCTGAAAAAAAAAGGATGTACAATCAGCCTTTGAAGTTCAGTTATTACAGCATGTGATCATGATTCAGGTAGCCTCATGCCCAGATCACAATTATGATTTTGCAGAGAGGCGCAGACACATGAGATAGCCATTTGTGGCCTTCCCTATAAACCTTTGAGATGGTTCGAGAGAGGAGTGAAAGAATCCATTTATGCCAAAGTAGAAATCGTCCCCTCAGTTAAGTGGAGGTCTCAGACACAATCTTTCCCCCCTTTTTGATGCTGCACATGCATCAGTTGCCAGGAAGATAAAGACCACTTCACAGGCTTACCAGGGAGGCCGCATTTAATGACCCACCTAGGAGAAATGATTTAGGAGCAACTACCCTTAATGACTCACCTAATGAACTTATTCAAATTAGTTGAGAAATGAAAACCACCCTGGAGGCTATGTATGGATTCCCCTAACCAATTTACACAGACTGAAGAAACTACTTGGATAATCAGCAAACAAACCAAAAAGAAAAGTCTCGTTGCCATGACTCAACCTCTAGACCAAGGATCTTCAAACTTGACAGCTTTAAGACTTGTGGACTTCAACTCCCAGAATTCCTGAGCTAACATGACTGGAGGAGGAATTCTGGGAGTTGAAGTCCACAAGTCTTAAAGCTGTCAAGTTTGAAGACCCCTGCTCTAGACAAGTCTAGCTGGATGCCTGATAACCTTCACTGACAGCTTAGTTTTATGCTTTTCCTTAACTACTAGTTAGGCATTTACCTGGGAGAGGAAAACAGATGGCTTCTGCAATAAATACAGATTGATTTCAGTATCAGCAGCTGATATAAAAAAAATTATCTGAACATGCAAATCTGAATGTGCATATAGTATAGAATAGAATAGAGTAGAATAGAATAGAATAGAATAGAATAGAATAGAATAGAATAGAATTCTTTATTGGCCAAGTGTGATTGGACGCACAAGGAGTCTGTCTTTGGTGCATATGCTCTCAGTGTATTAGAAGGGATATTGCTTGTGATTGATGGTTGTTTTTTTCTAGCCATGCTCCAAATCAGCTGTCTTTGTAAATATTTCCATTTTTAATAGGCCAAAGTCAAGAGTTATTCCAAATAGCCCAAGAAGTTGATTGTTCTCGTGCTGAAAGTTTGTTGCACTGTTTCGCCAGCACTTTTGAGGAAGTAAAGACCTTGGCATTTGATCTTCTAATGAAACTTCATCCTTTCTTGCCTTATTTTCAGGTACAGCCACAGCTTACAGATTTATTATTTATTATTATGACATTTATATGATCACCTAACTCACGCATGGTGACTAGATATTGACAATTTCAAAATTACCACACATAAATTTCTCTAGCACTGATTAGATATTAATTAACTATGCTAATCATAAGCCAATATTTCTGCTTGGATATCCCAATGACTGAGCATGTTTGAACCCATCAGCTAACATTTAAAACTTTGTTTTTTTCCTACATATTTCAGGATCCTGAAAAACTGCAACCATTGTTTCAGGTAGCTATGCAGCTCAGTCGAAGTTCCAAGCCATATGACTGCGTGACTGCTTCCTATTTACTGAACTTCTTAATACATCAGAAAGGATTGTTGAATATTTGTTCAGAAAGTTATCAACCTCTGGGCATGTTTCAGCCAAATGAAGATCTACCTGCTGACTCATTAGAGAAGAACACTTTATCTGGTCATTATTTTACATTCTGAAGTTTAAAATTTCCATTCTGTGTTGAAAGATGATGCCATTATGTCCAGAAAAAGCTTTCATTTTCAGATGTAATAGCTATCTGTTTTAATCTAAACTTTATGTTTTCAATCTTGGGTAACAATTAGTTCATGTACTGACCACTTAAAAGTTTTCTGTATTGGCTTTTTTGAAATTTTTATTGACCTGGGAATTTTCTTTGAAACTTATAAGACATAAAAATATCTGCAACAATCTGTCTCTCTAATTCTCTAGGCTTCATAACTAGCCTGATATCATGTGTGCCATTTTACATATTTTGACTTTGAAAAACTGCCATAGCAAATTTCATTGATTTTACTGACATATTGCCTTGCACAACATGCATCTTTAATCTTTTTTCATTTTTATTTTCTGTCTGTATACACTCTAGCCAATCTATATAATATTAAAACCACTGATTCCTGTAACCTATAATTGGACAAATCAGTGTACCATAGGGCAAAACTTTTTAAACCAAGGTACCTCAAATGGGCTATTTTACAGAATGCGTCTGTGACTCCCAACAGAATTTAAATTTGTCAAATTTTATGAAATATTTTATGACATAAACATCATAAAACAGATTATGGCATAATACAAAATGTAATAAAATATTTCATGTGCTGATGTTTGTACTATATTGCTCAGCATGGGCTATTTTCAAGGCAGATACATCTCTGAATGAATCTCAGCTTTTCTAGTGAAGGCAGTACATTAGAAGTCTGTCATTGTAGACCCAAAACTAGACCACTTTATAAGTGGCTGTAACATCAACTTGTTGCTTTTTTTGTGATTTGCTTATATGTTTAATATAAAACCAGGATTTGGTAAGGAATGGTATTTGCAAAGACTTATACCCTTCTGTCTTTTTATTTACATATAGTTATCAAGTACTTATTGGAAAATCTTGTAAGAGAAATATTGCAAGCCGAAAAGTCTTTACTTCACGCAGCTGCTTCATTCCCAATGTATGGCAGAGTACACTGTATAACTGGGGCTTTGTGTCAATTAAAGTGAGTAATATTGAATATTGATGTGAATTGCAATGACTTTCATTGATTTCTTTGTTGCTGTAGAGTAAGCTGAAGGAGTACTTGGTCTTGAAATAGTGGGCTGGCAATTGTCCTTGAAAAAGTAGGGGGAATCAAAACAAATGCTTCATGAAATTAAATTTTAATTAGAATGTAAGTCCGTTTCATTCGTGTAATTATTTTCCACATGTTATGTACCTTTCTGCCACAATAAGTAAAGTTTGTTAGCAAAACTTGTGTGCAGATCTAGAATTTGTAGGGCCTGCATAGCCTCCCAGTGTATCCTGTTTATTAGTTTGCTTGGGCAAGCTAATAAAAATATGCTCTTAATTTGAACTCAGATATGCTCTTGAGTTGAGCTCAGTTCCATTGAGTACGTGATTTTTATGGCAACACTGTGCAAATAGTTTACATTAACTTCTGAAGTGCTTTCCAATTTTCCAGTTGAGATTACAGCCTGGATTCCATGGTGTTCTTGTATCAAAGGTATAAGCAGACCTAACTACATGTATCTTTTGAAGAATATTCTATGTTGCTTTGTCAGTGAAAAACAGTTGCTCCTAATCAGATTAATCCTGTTGTACAGCAGGATGTAATCACTAGTTTCAATACTGCCAGATGGAAATTTTGATGAAGGATGGAAATGTTTTACTAAGAGGAAAAGTTTAGATTGTACTTCAGACAACAAGACATCTTGAATAGATACTGAGAAGTATCCTTTTCAATATATCACTCTGTGTGTTTGGGATTCCAGTGATGCATTTATTTATATATCCTCCTTCATTGAGAAGAAATATGACATGTAATACATTATAAAAATAATCTTGCATGCAGTAACATAATTCTGTAGTTTTAAGCTGTAATTTTTATGTGATGAGTTTATATTGAATAAGCATTAATTTATCAAACTTTCTTTTATTTTTAAACTGTTAATTAATTTTAGGGTGTCTTGATTCCCAGTGAATTTCTTGATTTATTTGTTACAGTCATATGACGCTGACCAGTGAATGGAAGGAAGTAGTCACAAAACTTATTCTGATGTCCTATAAACTTTCTGCGGTAGTATCTCCAGTAGTTCAGAGTTCATCTCCAGAAGGCCTTATTCCAATGGATACTGACTTGGGTAATGCAGGAATATTCTAAAATTCCTGACTTTTTTGATGCACTAACCTCAATGAATTTTATGTTTTTTGTTTATCAAACTTGATATCTCTT